>NW_027315857.1:5058031-5123031 GCF_026437365.1 Eucyclogobius newberryi
CCATACATGGTCCAGACCCATTACACAGTGCCAAGAGCTAAATTTAGCTAAAAAGAGCTAAATTCAAAAAGTAAGGTGCAAACTAACCAACTCCAAGTGTGATGATTCAAGAGATGTTTCCTGTGTTGTACTTAAAGTACATAAAGTACACTATAAGCGGTGGTAGGCCAATTTATGGCGAGTAGCTATGGATTTGCTCAGCCTATAAATGAATCCTTGGCTTGCTGTGTAATTAGCTCAGATTTTTTGAACGTGATAATGCCTATTGATGAGTGTATCGACACTAAAGTCTTACAAAGGCTATTTTAAGTTAACTGCCACTCCCCTGGGGAGTGGGACAGGCACATTGATGACCTGTGGACCAAGATGCTCCTCGAGTCCCTGGAAAAGCAGTCTTTATTCCATTAGAACAGTTCTTCATCTGCCTGGAAGAACTGGTTCTCCTCCTGAAGAGCTGGTTCTCCTCCTGAAGAACTGGTTCTCCTCCTGAAGAACTGGTTCTCCTCCTGAAGAGCTGGTTCTATTCCTGAAGAGCTGGTTCTCCTCCTGAAGAGCTGGTTCTATTCCTGAAGAGCTGGTTCTATTCCTGAAGAGCTGGTTCTCCTCCTGAAGAGCTGGTTCTATTCCTGAAGAGCTGGTTCTCCTCCTGAAGAACTGGTTCTCCTCCTGAAGAGCTGGTTCTATTCCTGAAGAGCTGGTTCTCCTCCTGAAGAGCTGGTTCTATTCCTGAAGAGCTGGTTCTCCTCCTGAAGAGCTGGTTCTCCTCCTGAAGAGCTGGTTCTCCTCCTGAAAAACTGGTTCACCTCCTGAAGAACTGGTTCTCCTCCTGAAGAACTGGTTCTCCTCCTGAGCGGCTCCAGCTCCACTGTCTCTCTCGCGTCCGTCTGTGAGAGTCAGATCTCTCCTTCACTCTGGAACTCCTCCAGGTTTCTAGGAGGTTTTTGTACTTTTTCCTGGCCGAGAAGGAGGGTCTAGCACAGGGGAGCTTGGGACATCGCCCCTCATCCCTATGGACATTGTTTTATCTGTTTTTCACTGTCGCCCTCCGAGACAACTGCTGTTGTGTTTTTGGGCGTTACAAAAATAAATTGAATTGAATTGAATAGTTTTCTTTCAAAATTCCATGGGGAAGGAGTCCCAAACCCACTGTCTTCCAGTTTAGGTCGACCTACTGCAAGTAAGACACAAGCATAATATTCAAAGAGTCTCTAAATGAATGGCCAAATAGCAAATAGAAATATCTTCATTTAAAGATGTTTTATTTAAATACATTTTAAGTCAAATCAATTTGAACCTCGATATTTTGAAAACCCTGCATATGGTCCTGGTGTCATGTAGTCCGAGTACTAGCATTAGCTGCTTGCCTTAGCTTGAGTAGGTAAAGGATTGATAGTTTCCCATCTCAGAACTCAATGTTCCAGCCTTGGGATCCAAGTTCAATGGGGCAGGGTTAGGGTTGGGGCCAACACAGGAATCTACAGTTACCATTGCATTATGATGGTGTCAAGCCTTGTTTGAGACTATTGCAAAAACCTTTCCCTTATTACCTGGGGACACCTTGCAATAATGATGCAACCACCATGAGGGTCCCAACCCCCAGGTTTAGAACCACTGCAAAAGAGCCTAGTCCATAAATACTGCAGTGTCACTCATGTTTGGATATTAATGGAGTTTCAGGGACATTTCTTTCACCCAGAGACATGACACGTGTATTAGCGCACTTCTGGTGGTGCGATTGTGTACAAGTATACGCAAGAGACAAGGAACATGAAACCTGGCAACCATGAGCACCCCAAGTCCTGAAGCCACCACGACTTCCAAACTTTGCAATGACTTTCCAAAAAAAAGAAAGACACTAGAAACCAGACTTGGCAACTATGATGTTGGCCGGTGTCTAGCAGGGCTCCCAGGGGCCCTTTTGCTCAGACAGTGCCCCTTTCTCCCCCACCCCCATGACTTTCCCTGCCGCCGGTTCACACGTCTGTACTTCTACACTTCTTGGCCCCCTCCTCTCCCATCAGTGTATGGTGGAGCAGCAGATGGGGGGCCTAGGTCACCTCTGACCCTTACTGTGCTGGGCCCCCCTCCCCTTCATGGGCACCTGGCACCTCTCGCGATCCTTCATTAGCCACAGTCGCTCCCACACCTGAGCCTGGTAATCAATCTGCCAATCAGGGCGGGCCAGGCGTGCAGGGGGGGCTTTGTGTTAGGGGCCATCAGTCATTTGTCTGTGGCGTGGAGCTTCGTCATAATAACGTAGGACAGTGGGTCTTGGAGAGCCACTGACCTGTGTCTAAACGTGGTGAAATGACGTCTTTGTTGGTGTTGATAGAGCGCTCGGCTTTGGCTTTTCTTCGTAGGTTTTTATTGTTAGTGCAATGTATTACGAGCCACTCGGATCCAGGCAACAACAAGTCAAAGGCACAGTTCTGTTTCACAAATGACATGGAACTGTAATGTATGACCCGCCAAAAATGTCATGCAGGGGATAGAATAATCACTGAAAGATGGCTTTTGTATTTATGATTTTAAAAAAAATACGTTAATATGTTAAAGATTTTAGAGGTTTGCTTTAATTAATGAAAAGTTATTGTTATGAAAAGAGGTGATCCGCACAAGATGATTGGCTCCAAAGAGATATTTCTTTTGTGAAGTTTTGGGCGCTGCCCTTTATCAACGGATCATCTCTTTTCTTTATTATTTGTCTCTGTGATTGCGCACTCATCTTCAGGACGGATGTGCGTGTCTCTCTCCTCTTTCAAGTTTTTGTTATTGGCCTTTAAACATGTTCTTTCTCTGCTTTGTGGAGACAAATTTGAAAAATAAAATGAAAAATGACTCATCATGACTCATGGCAACATTATAATACACACATTCATACACAGTCGGGGGAAAGTAGTATTATTATTGTTTAAAACATAGAAATGATGATAGCAAAAAAGTAATACATATCAAATATATATAATACGTTTTAGCCTTGTAACAAATGAGTGCAAGTCCTTGCGCCTTCTGCCATTTTGCATTGTGTGCTTTTTTTATGTGAAATATCCAAATGTCAGATCTTTATATTCAATGGATTTTCAGTGCAGGAGTTCGTGTTAGCCTCCAAACATAAACTCAGGGCTGTTTTGACAATCACTCACCACACGAGAGTAACACCAGAGCCTCGTTACCTCATGTAGCACTTTTACTTACTTAAAATCACATAAGCGATTAGCCCCAATATTAGCATACATACAAACAACCATGATAAGCATTTCTTCAATCTAACATATCACTGATCAAACCCACATAAAACCACCATATTCAGGACTTTCATCAGTAGCTCAGGCCCAACTTGTGGACAATATGTTTCAAAAATATAGGGAGCCGCAGTTTGACAATGACATTTTTTGTTTAATTAAGTGCCACAAAACCTACATTATTTACCTACATTACGAATGGTCCATAGCAGGGATTCCCAAACTGTGGCCTGGGGACTAAATGCAGCCTCAAACCAACTACTTTTTATTGCAAATGAAAATAATTCTACCTCTGTAGTCAATAATATCCCATTGTATTGTGATACAGCACCTAAAATGAATGTTCCAAACCAGCAATTCTGGACTAAAGCGGTGGATGGAGGTCTGGTCTGACCCGGAATACAGGGATGTACAGTAGTCCAAGCGGCAGGTAATAAAAGCATGAATAACATGTTCCAGGTCAGTGCGGTGGAGAATTTGTTTTACCTTACTGAGCAACTTTGATAAAAGCCAGATCTAACAACTTGATGGCTGATTGGCTGAAGAGCCATCGAAAACAACACCCACATTAGCCCAAGACAAGTTTTAGCATTTACTACATCACCAAATACCACTATTTATGTCTTTGAATCATTTAACTTAAAAAAAAAAAAAAAAAAAAGTAACTTCCAAAAGTAAAAGACCATAGTTCATGATCAGAGTCCTGACTAGAGAGAAGTGCAAAGAGCTTCACAGGAGGTTGGATTGTTTGGGAGTGAGAGGAAACCCAGCTTAAGCTCTCCTCTTCAGGCACAGCAACTGTTGGTCTGAGAGACGAGCGAGCGCTGTGGGAACAGCAACAAGGCAGAACTGAACATTTGAGTTTTTAGCTTTCAAAAATCATTTTCAGTATTCTGGCTGGAGACAAAATCTTATTGCAAAGGCCTAAGAATAATGAGCATTAAAGTACATTGACCTCATCTGATGATAATCAAACTAATAGGTATAAAAACAGTTATTTTTCTTGTTAATAACAATATTCATTTCTTGAAATTAAGTAATCTGTATAGGAAATAAATTAGGAATAAAGTGTGAATGTGCAGGAGATATAGGCCTATTGCAGCCTGCTCAGAATAAGATAAGATAAGATAAGATAATCCTTTAATGTCCACACAAGGGGAAATTTCGTTGTTACAACGCAGTAGAAACAGGAGGAAAGGACAGATTATAGGAAGTTTCAAAAGAAACACACTCTTAATAGAACTCTTGGGAACTCTTGGGAAATAAAATAAAATTGATTAATAAAAAATAAAAAGACAAAGATATAAATAAAAAATAAGATAATAATAATAAAATAATGATAATAGAATAAAATAAAATATAGTAAAAATAGCTAGCACAAGACTAGGTAATACTATTAGCAGGTAAGTAAACAGAATTAAAAAAAAATAGAACACTCTTATTTAGAGGTATTGCACATGGTTACATCAGTATTGCACATGTTCAGGGCAGTATTTGTTATAAAGTCTGACAGCAGCAGAAGGAAAGACTGTGAAACGTCTTCTTCACACAGCGAGGGTGGATCAGTCACTGAAGCTGCTCTCCAGAGCGGACAGAGTGTCCTGCAGGGGACAGAGTGTCCTGCAGGGGACAGAGTGTCCTGGAGGGGGTGAGACTCATGGTCCAGCATAGATGTGAATTTAGCCAGGCCCCTTCTGTCCCCCACCTCCTGCACCGAGTCCAGAGGACAGCCCAGGACGGAACTTTGTCCAGCCTCCTCCTCTCCCTCTCTGTGATGCTGCTGCTCCAGCAGGCCACACCGTACAGGAGGGCTGATGCCACCACAGAGTCGTAGAAGGTCTTCAGGAGTGGCCCTGTCACTCCAAAAGACCTGAGTCTCCTCAGGAGGTAGAGCCGACACTGGCTCTTCCTGTACAGTGCGTCTGTGTTATGAGTCCAGTCCAGTTTGTGGTTCAGATGAACACCAGGTACTTGTACGAGTCACTCTCTCAATGTCCCGTCCCTGGATGTTCACTGGTGAGGGGGCAGTGGGGTGGCGTCTGTGGAAGTCCACCACCATCTCCTTGGTCTTCCCCGCGTTGATGAGGAGGTGGTTCCGCTGACACCAGTCCACAAAGTCCTGCTCCAGTCCTCTGTACTCCGCATCATTGTCGTCCGTGATGAGTCCGATGATGGCAGAGTCGTCAGAGAACTTCTGCAGGACACAGCTGTCCGTGTCGTGTCTGAAGTCTGCAGTGTAAAGGGTGAAGAGAAAGGGCGCGAGGACAGTGCCCTGGGGCGCCCCCACACTGCAGGTCCGAGTGTCAGACACACAGTCCCGGGCTCTCACAAACTGGGGTCGGTCTGTGAGGTAGTCCAGGATCCACTCTGCTAGGTCATACTCCACACCCGCCGTCTCCAGCTTGTCCCTCAGGAGCTGATGGTGTTGAAGGCACTGGAGAGATCAAAGAAAAGGATCCTCACAGAGCTGCCAGGCTTTTCCAGGTGAGAGAGAGAGCGGTGCAGCAGGGAGATGACGGCGTCCTCCATTCCAATGCCAGGCCAATATGCAAACTGCAACAAATAACACCAGGTCACAGCGAGGTGCAGCGTGAGGAGAGCGGCGTGAGGAGAGAGCGGTGTGAGGAGAGTGGCGTGAGGAACATACTGTGAGGAACATACTGTGAGGAACATACTGTGAGGAACATACTGTGAGGAACATACTGTGAGGAACATACTGAAAAAGGGACTTTCTCTGGACAGAATGCCACAAGAGGACTCCATGCAATAAAATAAATAAAACACAGTTACAGGCAAATCCACAGAACAATAAAACTAAAGCCCTAAACACACAACAATGGACAAACAAATAATCCCAGTGAATAAGGATCGGACAGAAGTGATGGACACAGAGACGTAAAAGAGGAAAGAGACGCTCTGTTAAATGACGCTGACACATATGAACTATTAAGACAAATCTAACAGAAGAAAAGAAACAGAAACGAGCCCTGGCAAAGACAAATGTGTATGTTATGGCTGGTTCTACTATAGATTCAGCTCCTGGCGTCCATGCTTTTTATGGGGCCAATGCACTGGGCACACGTCTGAACAGCCTGGACGCTTCACTGATGCTGACAAATTGGAAGTCCAACCTAATCTGAGCGAAGCGTTGCGTAATTGAAGTAATTGACACAGCGTGTGTAGCATGTCCGACCGATTACTGCTAAAAGTGATTCTATTTTGTGAGAATTAGAGGTTTTGTACATTTCTTATCATTGACACAACACAATTTTGCCACTCACTGCCAAAAATGTTGCGATGTAATCTGCCTAACATTTATTTCAAACTGGAATGGCGTGATGTCACCTAAACCCGGCCCATTACAAAGGGAATCTACCAGGAGCTGTCCAGACTACATGAGCCTAATTCGATATCCCGTCAGCCGCGAGCTTTGTTAGATGGCGTCACATTGATTCCGGGGTGCTGTTTGCGAGCCGGGAGTGCGTTCACAAATGGGTTTGGTGGACAACCCTGCCTCTGGCCTCTTAATGAGCGGGTGTCACGGCGATGTCGATCGGCGCATACGTGGCGCTGACAGACTCACTGGCGGAGCACTCAAGTCTAATGTCATGTGGAGATGTTGGAGGCTCGTATTGACCCAGGCCGGCGGACGCTCATGGAGGACAAAAGAGATGCGCAGGTCTCACATGGATCGACTTCAGTGTCTTGTTTAAAGGTTGTATATAGTGTAAAACTGACCTTTTGGGAGTTTTAAAGCATGTTTTAGTTCATCAAAAACATGCCTGGAGTCGAGGGTCGTAGTCCGGAAGTCATTTAGTCAACTCAAAACAGGGAATAGTGTCTGAGTCAACCACATTTCTTTATCAGTCAACTAATTATTTCATAACGATCATGAACATTTAAGCCTTGAATTGCCTACAATACGAATTTTAATGTTTTTGTAACAAAACTTTGACGTTTGTTTGAGGGTTTGGTGTAAAACTTCAATCATTGAGTGTAAATGTGTTAATAATGTTGTTGAGAATGGTTCAACCTGGTTCATTTTGATGTCCAGATCATGTAATTGTCATCAAATGTAATATTTTGTATCATTTAATATCACATTTTCAATATTCAACTTTCGCGTCTCAACCTTTCATCTGACCAGAGCTTTTGCGTCTTCGCCTGGTGAATCTGTGTCACTTGCGTTTAAACGGATTACGACAGTGGAGGAAATGCGACATCTTCCTGTTGTAATCCAAAACATTGATCCATTATATATATCAGTCCAAAAGTCTGAGCGAGTTCACGGCGGCGTTTCTGGGCGATGCGCTTCAGTAAAGGTAACTTTATGGAACACTTTGAAGCGGGCTCTGGTTGGTAAGTGTCCGAACTATTCTCACTATTTATTATTTGTCGTTTGCATTCCAGTTATTCTAAGTAAATGTAAGCTTTGAGCTAATGGCTAATGCTAACCTCTGTTTTTTTTGTAATAAATAAAAAGTAAATGTCATTCTTCAGTATGAAATACACTCGTGGATGAATGGGTTAACAGGCCTGTGAGTCATATCATGGTGTTTCTTTCATGTGATTGTGAAAGTTAATGTTAATGAATAAAGTCTACAAAGACTGTAAACACGACAGAAAAGACTGTGTAATGTCTCTAACACAGAGGCTCTTGTGCTGGTCAGTGTCTGTCCTGAGAGGTTTGTATCATCTGGACCTTCATCATGAGCTCCACGTCCTGTGAGACCAGAGCCTCAACAGGACATAAACTAAGACACAATGTGAGTCTCAAATCATCATTTGATAATTTGGCCTTTCAGATTAATTGTCTTCAACAAAAACAACTTTTTGTTTTACTATTTGAGCAATTTAATTGCATTACATTTCAGAGCTGCTGGTTAAAAAAAAAAAAAAAAGTTTAATAAATACATAAAATAAAAGCACAAACCAAAAAGTATGATTCATTTTATGTATATGTATCATTTTAGAAAATAGTATATAGTGTTGTAGTTGTTTAGTGACATTTAATAAGCAGCTAAAGGTTTATCTTGTGTAACAATGGGTAGTGTGGGGTTAGTTCTGTGTAACTGTGTTCTATACTCCAGCTTCTATTGTAGTTCAAATATTATCTCTACTATATCTACTTTGAATTTCAAGCAGGACCAAGAGGCTGTGGCTCTGAGTGGATCTATAATGTCACTGTCACAAGTTCTGCTCTTCATCACAGATTCAGCGACAGGTTTGGACATTGAGGGCACTTTTTTACTTAAAAGGTTCAGTCAACAACAACAACAACAACCATTTAGCCTCATTTGACCCATATCCTTGGGTCTGCTGAGAGCGCAGGGCATGGGACTCTACATGTGTGAGGGTGTGGTGCATTCTGGGACTGTCCAGAATCGTACCTAATAAACTTGAAGTGCACTGAAACATGGGTAACATGACCAAGACTTTTCATAGAGTCACTATCTCCACATGGACGAGATAATCATAAAAAAACCTTCATAAATACCAGTGACACAAATGATAATGAATGAGGACGCATGTCCACCATCATTGTCAGTGTCAAGGAGGCCACGCCCCTCAGGCAGGAGGCCACTCCCCTCAGGCAGGAGGCCACTCCCCCCAGGCAGGAGGCCACTCCCCTCAGGCAGGAGGCCACTCCCCTCAGGCAGGAGGCCACTCCCCTCAGGCAGGAGGCCCCACGGTCCATCAGGACCAGAACCTCCCTCCATAAGAACAGTTTCTCTCCCTCTGCTGTTGGACTCATGAACACTTCTTAAACACTGTCACTTTAACCATCATTAATCACTCACTGTTCACTTTCTGCACTACATGTGTAAATTCAACTGTACATTTTGTGTACATATTAAGCCTATTTTTATTTTTATCCTATAGCAGATTTAAATTGTTTTTCTCTTTGACTTATACATGTTGTTTTTATCATTGTTCATTGTTTTATGTTGCACCAAATCACCAAGACAAGTTCCAATGTTTGTGAATTATGTTCATTGACAATGGAAATAAACCTGTTCTGATTCTGATTCAAAGGTGAAGTGGACCTGGACCTAGAGGGTGAAATGTGAGCTGAGGTCCAGACGGCAGCGTCCACTCACAAAGAGCGTTCGAGCCGCATTGATCCGTGTGGTCTCCCTGACGACCATGGACTGGAATGGAAGTTCTAAAGTTGCTCTTTGGGAGTGGAAGTGTTTAAATTCTCCATGTTTGGGTCCAGACGGGTGCAAAAGGCTACACTGCAGCAGCATGTATTAAACACGTGTACCTTCTTCTGATGTTGAATACTTTTTACAACCCTCTGATGTATCCTCGATCAGGCTGGTCTTATTCCCAGCATCATGTCCACAATGATAATGACTTTGTCTAAAGAGTACAATTACATGCAATAATAAACAACACAAATTTCATATACACACACTGGAGCTTTTGTTCAATGTTTCTTTCGAATAATGGGTGAACCACAACGTGATTATTACAAGTTTCCATCTCTTTGACAGAACGTCTCCATCAATGTGTAAAAGTCATGGAAAGTATTTATACAGTTTGTGTTGTTTCCCTCAAGTAGCTGCTGAGCGCCTGTTGTCCCTAGAGGTGACAACAGCACTAAAAAGACAATATAGAATAATACTGCCATGTCAGTATAATTTGCATTCAAATCAATGTTCGATTTGTTTCACGATGAAGGACAATTTACAAAACCCATGGTGTCACTTGTTTCCTTCACAAGAAGCTGCACATTCTCACAAGCTTCCATTTTATTCAACTACATCAAACTGGTGACTAACGTGTCCACACGGTTCATCTTCATCATTCAAGTCATAGTCCTTGTGGTTTTCTGTGTCCACTCTTCCTGACACAGATCCACTGTCAATTATACAAACTGGTCTCCCAGTCCAGATCTCCCAGTCCAGATCTCCCAGTCCAGATCTCCCAGTCCAGATCCCCCAGTCCAGATCTCCCAGTCCGGATCCCCCAGTCCAGATCTCCCAGTCCAGATCCCCCAGTCCAGATCTCCCAGTCCGGATCCCCCAGTCCAGATCTCCCAGTCCAGATCTCCCAGTCCAGATCTCCCAGTCCAGATACTCCAGTCCAGATCTCACAGTCCAGATCTCACAGTCCAGATCCCCCAGTCCAGATCTCCCAGTCCAGATCTCCCAGTCCAGATCCCCCAGTCCAGATCTCCCAGTCCGGATCCCCCAGTCCAGATCTCACAGTCCGGATCCCCCAGTCCAGATCTCACAGTCCAGATCCCCCAGTCCAGATCTCCCAGTCCAGATCTCTCAGTCCTGATCTCCCAGTCCAGATCTCCCAGTCCAGATCTCCGAGTCCGGATCTCCCAGTCCAGATACCCCAGTCCAGATCTCACAGTCCAGATCTCACAGTCCAGATCCCCCAGTCCAGATCCCCTAGTCCAGATCTCCCAGTCCGGATCCCCCAGTCCAGATCTCCCAGTCCGGATCCCCCAGTCCAGATCTCCCAGTCCGGATCCCCCAGTCCAGATCTCACAGTCCGGATCCCCCAGTCCAGATCTCACAGTCCAGATCCCCCAGTCCAGATCCCCCAGTTCAGATCTCACAGTCCAGATCTCACAGTCCAGATCTCACAGTCCAGATCCCCCAGTCCATATCTCCCAGTCCAGATTCCCCAGTCCAGATCTCCCAGTCCAGATCCCCCAGTCCAGATCTCCCTGTCCGGATCCCCCAGTCCAGATCTCACAGTCCGGATCCCCCAGTCCAGATCTCACAGTCCAGATCCCCCAGTCCAGATCTCCCAGTCCGGATCCCCCAGTCCAGATCTCACAGTCCAGATCTCACAGTCCAGATCCCCCGGTCCAGATCTCCCAGTCCAGATCTCTCAGTCCAGATCCCCCAGTCCAGATCCCCCAGTCCAGATCCCCCAGTCCAGATCTCACAGTCCAGATCTCACAGTCCAGATCTCACAGTCCAGATCCCCCAGTCCAGATCTCCCAGTCCAGATTCCCCAGTCCAGATCTCCCAGTCCAGATCCCCCAGTCCAGATCTCCCAGTCCGGATCCCCCAGTCCAGATCTCACAGTCCGGATCCCCCAGTCCAGATCTCACAGTCCAGATCTCACAGTCCAGATCCCCCAGTCCAGATCTCCCAGTCCAGATCTCCCAGTCCAGATCTCTCAGTCCTGATCTCCCAGTCCAGATCCCCCAGTCCAGATCCCCCAGTCCAGATCTCCCAGTCCAGATCTCTCAGTCCAGCGGCGGGTCAGGACATTAGTCACCAGACTGAACCAAAAGAAAGAAAATTGCGTTAAACCAAAGCCACAACACGAGATATAAACACATCTTTGCATATTACAATTACTGAGAATAGTTCGGACACTTACCAACCAGAGCCCGCTTCAAAGTGTTCCATAAAGTTACCTTTACTATATATAATAGATCAATGTTTTGGATTACAACAGGAAGATGTCGCATTTCCTCCACTGTCGTAATCCGTTTAAACGCAAGTGACACAGATTCACCAGGCGAAGACGCAAAAGCTCTGGTCAGATGAAAGGTTGAGACGCGAAAGTTGAATATTGAAAATGTGATATTAAATGATACAAAATATTACATTTGATGACAATTACATGATCTGGACATCAAAATGAACCAGGTTGAACCATTCTCAACAACATTATTAACACATTTACTTTCAATGATTGAGGTTTTACATCATTTATTTGTGTTACTTTGACCCCTCATACGTTTGCTCATTTAAACTGCTTCACACCCACTCTGTCACCAGCAGAGGGAACACAATCTACCTGCCAATGCTAATCAGGTTTTGCCTAATGCTACCTTTGTTCAAAACACACAAAAACTTTACTTTTGCATTCTGACCAGGGGTGGAAAAAGCTACAGTATTTAGTACTCCTTGAAAACTTTTCCAAACTAAAAGTATTTCACACAGATTTTGAGCTGAGAACTATTTCAGAGTCAAATCTTGTGAACTTAATAAAGAATTGTTCAGAGTTTTAATCAACTGAAGCAACAAAATCAATGTCTTGATTGTTCTAGCGAAATTAATGTATATATTTTTGTTTTCTCAAAGCCCAGGACTTGACCATATCAACTTTAGACAGAATATCATTATGAGCATGCTAAAAGATAACCTCTCAAACCATCCGGAAAGTACTTTTCAGTCCATCTAAAAAAGCATCTGCTGTAAAATGTACAGTTAAGTTAAATATAGACACCTAAACCCTCTACTTTCCACTTTTGTACTTTGCTACTTTCCACCATTGTTTCCGACCTAATTCCCTCTCCACATCTTCACCCATTTAAAACGGTCCATGAACTTGAAAGTTATGGTCGACATTTAGAATTTGTTGCGTGTGAACATGACCTCTGTGCGACCCCGGGTTCAACTGTACCTTCAAACAGCCAAACTCATCACTATGTGCTTTGTCTCCCTTTGCCTGACGACACGAGATTGATGGTCTGGTAATGAAAAATCTGGTGCGGGGGTTGCTATTGTGTTGCTATGTTATTTGCACTGCACAGTGAAAGCGCTGTCCACTCTTGCCACTGCTATAATTCTGCAAAGGCAAACACAGCCCTTGGATCAAATGAAAGGTAGGTCCGAGCAACGGGATATTACGAAAACATCAGAGGAGCTAGCTAGGTTTCAGTGTGGCATTTACACGTCGCCCTGTTATCCTCACTCACCACACTAATGGCTATTTACCTTGTGGAGAAAGGGCTCTGCGTTCTCACCGCTGCCGACGGACAACAGGCCCCGAACAAGTGGACGGCCCTCAGAGAAGAAAGGGACCTAGAAATCTATCGCTCATGTCCGTTGCCCAAGCGACACTCTCCGTGCTCGATCCCGAGGAAAAAGGGAAACAATACGCTCAATATTTGTTCCCGGTGGCTTCCTGAACAAAGTAGATACATTACACTCTCTTTTCCCGTAAGCCAATTGCAAAGCTGTACCTTTTATTCGAGGGCCCGGAGGAGTCGCCGGGAGAGACGCAGAGGAGACGAGCGGAGGTGCGATGATGGACGTTTGCAAACAGAGAAAAACAGAAGACAGTGGACCTTTCCCAGAGCGATTCTTTGGCATACAAACGGTGAATCCTGCGCCTCGTCTCATTAAGAAGCGGCTGCATCATCAGTTTGGGAGATATTGCTCTCCGGGCCAGACTGGCTCTGCTGCCAATAAATACATCCTTCAGTGTGCTCAGGCAGGAGCGCAGCACATGTAGTTTCAACACCATTGCTTTGGTGTTTTAAAGGCGCACTATGTCACTTTTCTGGGGAGGTCACGTCACCTGCTTGTCTCTATGGTGATGTTACTGCTTTGCCTGGAATGCTGAGTAGTATGGCATTAAAACTAACATTTATTTCATTACAATGTATTACTCCAAAGTACACACCTCGTAAAACAGTGATAACCTGAGCGGGGTCGTCTCTTCAAACACTTAATGTTCCATCACAAGCAAAATTCCCCGTATTAAACCATTTAAAATGTTTCATTCATATTTCTTTAATTGATCTGGTCTTCTCAACAATTACCAAAACATCAGAAATCTCAACTTATAGTTAATTCGCCTTTGGCTCAGACGCTAATGCTAATTGTCATGTAAAATAAAAACACTAACACGTACTCAACAACGACTAACCAGGCTTTGACCTAAATGTGGCCTCCTGCTGGTGCCAGAGTCAGGACTAAACATGGAGCGGCCTCCTGCTGGTGCCCAGAGTCAGGACTAAACATGGACCGGCCTCCTGCTGGTGCCAGAGTCAGGACTAAACATGGACCGGCCTCCTGCTGGTGCCCAGAGTCAGGACTAAACATGGACCGGCCTCCTGCTGGTGCCAGAGTCAGGACATAACATGGACCGGCCTCCTGCTGGTGCCAGAGTCAGGACTAAACATGGAACGGCCTCCTGCTGGTGCCCAGAGTCAGGAATAAACATGGAGCGGCCTCCTGCTGGTGCCAGAGTCAGGACTAAACATGGACCGGCCTCCTGCTGGTTCCAGAGTCAGGAATAAACATGGACCGGCCTCCTGCTGGTGCCAGAGCCAGGACTAAACATGGACCGGCCTCCTGCTGGTGCCAGAGTCAGGACTAAACATGGACCGGCCTCCTGCTGGTGCCAGAGTCAGGATTAAACATGGACCGGCCTCCTGCTGGTGCCAGAGTCAGGACTAAACATGGACCGGCCTCCTGCTGGTGCCAGAGTCAGGACTAAACATGGAGCGGCCTCCTGCTGGTTCCAGAGTCAGGACTAAACATGCACCGGCCTCCTGCTGGTGCCAGAGTCAGGACTAAACATGGACCGGCCTCCTGCTGGTTCCAGAGTCAGGACTAAACATGGACCGGCCTCCTGCTGGTGCCAGAGTCAGGACTAAACATGGACCGGCCTCCTGCTGGTGCCAGAGTCAGGACTAAACATGGACCGGCCTCCTGCTGGTGCCCAGAACCAAGACCAGACACGGAGAATCTGCGTCCCAGTTCTATGGGGCAAAGGTCAGGAATAGCCTTCCTGAGGTTGTGAGACAGGCCCCGCCCCGGCTGTGTTTAAATCTAAGCTAAAGACTTCACTGTGTTGTGTGTTTTTCTGTGTCTTTAACGTTGTAAAGCACTTTGAATTGCACTCTGTACAATTGTGCTCTACAAATAAAATGTGATTGATTGACCTAGCTAGCCCGTTAGCCCACAATTAATAGAAAGGTATCATACAACTGTGTGCACAGTCTCGGAGGGGAGACCGCCGGAATGCCAGGTTCCACGGGGGACGGTAGTGCATGTGGGACAGAAAATGGAAATCAGGCCATGGCAGTAATCTGATGTTTACAGCATGTACATCACGTCCTTGGTACTGGGTAATGTTATGGCTTTACCTGGAATGTCGCATTATAACTATATATCTAGGATTTATTATAGGTTTTGATGTCATCTCTCCACAGATCAGAGGGATGGATCATGGAGACGAGAACATGACAGTGCTAAAACTTGCATTGAAGCTCATGATGAAGTTTCACAAATGAACACAGGACAAAATTAGACCTTTCCTAAACACATTAAGAAAATGTTTGAACTTCATCAGAACTAGTGTGAAACCACATGGTTTTATTTTGTGTTTAAAATCGACTGAGTAAAAAAGAGTTATGTTATTATAGTTAACACCACTGCCACTTTTCCATCAGCATTAGCGAGGAGTGAAACGTAATGTAAAGAGAGTTGGAGTGGGTGATAAAAGCATGATTATTTCCCAAGCTCTGAGCCTCTTGTGCTTTTGTTCTTTCTTGTCCATCAGAAGTGTCTTGTGATTGTAATAAAACATATAAAGTCTACATTCTCACCCTCACTCCATCTGTCTCTCCTCTTCAGTCAACTGTAAGATCAGTGGCATTAATTCACACACTTGGATTGAGACACTGTTTCAGAGCGGAATCTGATCAAAGTCTGAAGCAAAGTCAAAAAGTCTCTTCACACAAAGGTAAATGCGCCACATACACTGGGATTTCTGTTCAGAAGCAGTGGTCAGCGCTTAGATTACAGAACACTAATCTGAATAAAAGTAATCTAAATACCATCCTGATTACTTCATTTCGAAAGGACTTGTAAAAAGCTTGTAAAAAGCCAGAAATCTTCCAGTTATTTAACATAATCTTAAATAAACTGCAGCAAAGGCCATTTGAGTTGGTCCACATTAAAAAAATACATATGTTTATGTTTAATCAGCTTTGTGGACGACACACATTTTGATCAGAAAAAGCAAAGTTACAAGTTACAAGGGCTGGTAACTGTAATCTGATTACTAAATATCTTATTATAACATGATTACAGCTCTTACCGAGTTACCGAGTTACCGAGTTACCGCTCCATCCATCCATCCATCTTCTGCCGCTTTATCCGGGGCCGGGTCGCGGGGGCAGCAGTCTGAGCAGGGACTCCCAGACTTCCTCTCCCCAGACACTTCCTCTAACTCCTCCGGGGGGATCCCGAGGCGTTCCCAGGCCAGCCGAGAGACATAGTCTCTCCAGCGTGTCCTGGGTCTTCCCCGGGGCCTCTTCCCGGTGGGACATGCCTGAAACACCTCCCGAGGGAGGCGCCCAGGAGGCATCCGGAACAGATGCCCGAGCCACCTCAGCTGGCTCCTCTCGACGTGGAGGAGCAGCGGCTCTACTCCGAGCTCCCCCCGTGTGGCCGAGCTCCTCACCTTATCTCTAAGGGAGCGCCCAGCCACCCGGCGGAGGAAACTCATTTCGACCGCTTGTATCCGCGATCTTGTTCTTTCGGTCACTACCCAAAGCTCATGACCATAGGTGAGGGTAGGAACGTAGACCGACCGGTAAATAGAGAGCTTTGCCTTTCGGCTCAGCTCCCTCTTTACCACAACGGTCCGATGCAGCGACTGCATCACTGCAGCCGCTGCACCGATCCGCCTGTCGATCTCACGCTCCATCCTTCCCTCACTCGTGAACAAGACCCCGAGATACTTGAACTCCTCCACTTGGGGCAAGGACACCCCACCCACCTGGAGAGGGCAAGCCACCTTTTTCCGGTCGAGAACCATGGCCTCGGATTTGGAGGTGCTGATTCTCATCCCAGCCGCTTCACACTCGGCTGCAAACCGTCCCAGTGCATGTTGCAGGTCCGGGTTTGATGGAGCCATCAGGACAACATCGTCTGCAAACAGCAGAGATGAGATCCTGTGGTCCCCAAACCGGACCCCCTCCGACCCCTGACTGCGCCTAGAAATTCTGTCCATAAAAATTATGAACAGAACCGGTGACACAGGGCAGCCCTGGCGGAGTCCAACATGCACTGGGAACAGGTCTGACTTACTGCCGGCAATGCGAACACAGCTCCTGCTCCGGTCATACAGGGACCGGACAGCCCTGAGCAAAGGGCCCCGGACCCCGTACTCCCGGAGCACCCCCCAAAGGACACCCCGAGGGACACGGTCAAAAGCCTTCTCCAGATCCACAAAGCACATGTGGACTGGTTGGGCAAACTCCCATGAACCCTCGAGCACCCGATGGAGGGTATAGAGCTGGTCCAGTGTTCCACGACCGGGACGAAAACCACCCTGCTCCTCCTGAATCCGAGGTTCGACTATCGGTCGGATTCTCCTCTCCAGTACCTTGGAATAGACCTTACCCGGGAGGCTGAGGAGTGTGATCCCTCTGTAGTTGGAACACACCCTCCGGTCCCCCTTCTTGAACAGAGGGACCACCACCCCGGTCTGCCAGTCCAGAGGCACGGTCCCCGAACGCCACGCGATGTTGCAGAGACGTGTCAACCAAGACAGTCCTACAACATCCAGATACTTTAGGTACTCAGGGCGGATCTCATCCACCCCCGGAGCCCTGCCACC
The DNA here is from genome assembly GCF_026437365.1 of Eucyclogobius newberryi. Classification (NCBI taxonomy): domain Eukaryota; kingdom Metazoa; phylum Chordata; class Actinopteri; order Gobiiformes; family Gobiidae; genus Eucyclogobius; species Eucyclogobius newberryi. The sequence continues at coordinate 5,075,623 of NW_027315857.1, forward strand.
GAGGAGTTTGCGGACAACCTCAGTGACTTCAGCTTGGGTGATGGATGAGCCAGCCTCCGAGTCCCCGGTCTCTACTTCCTCTTCAGAAGACGTGACTGAGGGATTAAGGAGATCCTCAAAGTATTCCTTCCACCGTCCGACGACATCCCCAGTCGAGGTCAGCAGGCCTCCACCCGCACCGTAAACGGTGTTTGTGAGACACTGCTTCCCCTTCCTGAGGCGCCGGACGGTTTGCCAGAATTTCTTTGGTGCCGACCGATAGTCCTCCTCCATGGCCTCCCCGAACTCCTCCCAGGCCCGGGTTTTTGCCTCTGCGGCAGCACGAGCCGCGGCTCGCTTGGCCTGCCGATACCCGTCGATGACCTCCGGAGACCTACAAGCCAGAGTGGCCTGATAGGCCTCCTTCTTTAGTCTGACGGCATCCCTTACTTCCGGTGTCCACCACCGGGTTCGGGGGTTGCCGCCACGACAGGCACCGGAGACCTTGCGACCACAGCTCCGAGCAGCCGCATCAACAATGGAGGCGGAGAACATGGTCCACTCGGACTCAATGTCCCCAGCCTCCCCCGGGACATGGGAGAAGCTCTCCCGGAGGTGCGAGTTGAATACCCTACTGACAGAGGGCTCCACTAGACGTTCCCAACAGACCCTCACAATGCGCTTGGGTCTGCCAAGTCTGTCCGGCTTCCTCCTCCGCCAGCGGATCCAACTCACCACCAGGTGGTGATCGGTTGACAACTCTGCCCCTCTCTTCACCCGAGTGTCCAAGACACGCGGCCGGAGGTCTGATGACACGACAACTAAGTCGATCATTGACCTCCGGCCTAGGGTGTCCTGGTGCCACGTGCACTGATGGACACCCTTGTGCTTGAACATGGTGTTCGTTATGGACAATCCGTGGCTAGCACAGAAGTCCAATAACTGAACACCGCTCGGGTTCAGATCGGGGAAGCCGTTCTTCCCGATCACCCCTCTCCAGGTGTCACTGTCATTGCCCACGTGGGCGTTGAAGTCCCCCAGTAGAACAACGGAGTCCCCGGTCGGTGCACTGTCCAGTACCCCTCCCAAGGACTCCAAGAAGGCCGGGTACTCTGCACTGCTGTTCGGCCCGTAGGCCGCCACAACAGTGAGAGACCTGTCCCCCACCCGAAGGCGGAGGGACGCGACCCTCTCGTTCACCGGGGTAAACTCCAACACGTGGCGGCTGAGCTGAGGGGCTATCAGCAAGCCCACACCAGCCCGCCGCCTCTCCCCGCGGGCAACACCAGAGAAGTGGAGCGTCCAGCCCCTCTCGAGGAGATGGGTTCCAGAGCCCAAACTGTGCGTGGAGGTGAGGCCGACTATATCTAGTCGGTATCGCTCAACCTCCCGCACAAGCTCAGGCTCTTTCCCCCCCAGCGAGGTGACATTCCATGTCCCCAGAGTTAGTCTCTGTGTCTGGAGATCTGGTCGCCGAGGCCCCTGCCGTCGACTGCCGCCCAGATCTCTCTGCACCGGCCCCTTATGGATCCTCCTGCGGGTGGTGGGCCCACGGGAGGGCGGCCCCACGTCGCTCTTTCGGGCTGTGCCCGGCCGGGCCCCGTGGGGTAAGACCCGGCCACCAGGCGCTCGCCATGGAGCACCCATCCCAGGCCTGGCTCCAGGATGGGGCCCCGGTAACGCCGATCCGGGCGACGTGAACTGCCTTGATTGTGTCGTCGTCATAAGAGGCTTCTGAACCGATCTTTGTCTGACCCGTCACCTAGGACCTGTTTGCCTTGGGAGACCCTACCAGGGGCATGAAGCCCCCGACAACATAGCTCCCGGGATCATTCGGGCACTCAAACCCCTCCACCACGTTAAGGTGTCGGTTCAAGGAGGAGGAGTTACCGCTCCATCACAGCCAAAATATTACATTTTAGTAAAAAATGTGGTTAAGTTAAACCAGAAGTATTTTCCTGTTTACTCCTGTTTTAGGCACATCACCTGCCACACACACTGTCCTAACACACACACATACACACACACACACACACATATACACACACACACACACACACATCGAGCCCAAGATGAACTGGCCCAACAGCCCCCGCACCCTCTGACTCCTGACTTATCATGATGGGGCATCGTTTTACGTCCTGGTACGGAAAACAAGTCGTTTTTCAAACTCTTTTGTGCAATTAAACTGTTGCATTTGGATTGCAGGGTTTTTGATGTTTATTTGTTTTACTTTTGGATTCAACCTAATCTTTTTAAACTGTGAAATAGACACACTGAATGTACGTTTATGTATTTCTGTGATCTGCGCCGGTTATGCTACGAATAAATTGTCTTTTTGGATCAATAAGATGTTGTGAACCTCCTCTGCATCCCACAGACAGGGCTGACATGGCAGCGCAGTGACACCAGCACAGAACAAACCTGGATTCTTGTCTCACACCTGAGGCCTTTTTTAGGATGCAGTGGTTCAGAGATGCCCTGACATATCGTCCATGCACTGAGGACGAGGGCATATCGTCCATGCACTGAGGACGAGGCCATATCGTCCATGCACTGAGGACGAGGGCATATCGTCCATGCACTGAGGACGAGGGCATATCGTCCATGCACTGAGGACGAGGGCATATCGTCCATGCACTGAGGACGAGGGCATATCGTCCATGCACTGAGGACGAGGAGGCTGGAGAACCGGTTTCCACATTTTCTAATGAAGGTAACGTCACGTGAAGTCAAAGTACAGAGTGTGATTGTAACACAAAAAGAGGCAGTTCTTTTTGAAAGTACACAAAAGGTATTTTTTCCCGCTTTGGATGGAATGGAATCACAACCATCTCTCAATCGTCTCTGGTTCAGATTTGGGACGTTTAAAGGTAAATTACCCAGTGCTGTGATACCACATTATATTCAGAAATGTAAAGGATTATTTATTTTGGTGCAGTTACGCTTTCATTTGGTGGTGTTCAGAATACAACTACTTTCTTAAACTCAAATAAAATATTGCAGAATTTGAACTGCAAAGATTGACCGTATATTCCGATGATAAAACGCTCAGGTGTATAAATCACCCCAGCCCAAAAATGCATAATAGAGGGAAAAAAAACGTATATAATTTGCATTTTTGGGGGAAATGCATTAAATAAAATCCAAGATCAAGAACAGACATTTCATCTTGAAATTTAATCTGTATAATAGTAACAGATGAGAGAACATGGTGAATAGGTGTACGTATGCTAACGCTAACAACTTCAGCTACATGACGTATGCTAACGCTAACAACTTCAGCTACATGACGTATGCTAACGCTAAAACCTTCAGCTACATGAGGCAGAGACAGAACTTGTGGTAAGTGTCTGGTATGTTAACGTAACATATTAACAGTTATTCAGATAACTATAGCATAAAGAACATGCTAACAGATAACTATAGCATAAAGAACATGCTAACAGATAGCTATAGCATAAAGAACATACTAACAGATAACTATAGCATAAAGAACATGCTAACAGATAACTATAGCATAAAGAACATGCTAACAGATAGCTATAGCATAAAGAACATACTAACAGATAACTATAGCATAAAGAACATGCTAACAGATAACTATAGCATAAAGAACATGCTAACAGATAGCTATAGCATAAAGAACATGCTAACAGATAGCTATAGCATAAAGAACATACTAACAGATAACTATAGCATAAAGAACATGCTAACAGATAACTATAGCATAAAGAACATGCTAACAGATAGCTATAGCATAAAGAACATGCTAACAAGTTTACCAAAGCATCAGTTTTACCCCAAATCACTAAATCTACTGAATTCTTCTTCCTCTGTGTCACTTCTAAACAACTCCACAAACTCCGGAGGAAGTGCAGATTCTTCTTCTGCGTCGCTCAGAGCCTAGAGCGCCCTCTTGTGATTGCCAGTGTGAAAATAACAAATAATATCACATATAAGTTGCTCCGGAGTATAAATCGCACCAAAACTATGAAAAAAGGTGTGACTTATAGTCCAGAAAATACGATAGTAAGAAAAATATAAATACGTATCCTGTGAGTGCGAGTGTTTTTACCGTTCTCATTCTCGTGTTCCATGCAGTGTTCATATTAACGCTCTCCCTCGGCCTCATCACTTCTAAACAAAGCATTGTGACCGGCGAAGTGGTCAAAAGACTTCTGTTTTCTTTTCTGGTTGTTCTCTGATTTCCTTGTTGGTAACTGATCAGCGAACACAAGTTTTTTAATCCTATGTTATGTTTTTACACAACATTATAATACAACTTATTGTAAAAGTATTAAAAGTATTCAGAATCTCTGATTGGCCCATGGGACAGAATACGCTACAAAATACCTTTTAATACAAGTATACAATATTCTGTAACTGAATACATTTTCATTAGAACAATTATCGAGCGCTCAAGTGAATACTTTTACATTGACTTGACGTAAAGGAGTGGATATCGTTCCTTTCTACTCTCCAATACTTTAATGAATGAAAGTATTTACTTTTGGTTTGAGAGTGAAATGGCTGACCATGGTCATTTTTAGCATGTTTGGATCTAGATCTAGATCTTAGCACCTTGAGGTAACTGTGCGTTGCTCAGCACCGTGGTTTGCGGTGTGGCCCATAGGTAATAATGCATGTAAAGTGAAGCTAAATTATAATATAATCATAGCAACAACAGACAGTATGTGTGCACATTAATGGCCAATATTCAGCAAAAATCTAAAAATTCAAAAATTCTAATTTATGATTATAACTCATCATAACAAATCAGTAAACAAACCCTGAAGGATCTGAGGCTGTGTGCGGCTGGGACCATCAGCACAGGAGCTCCACAGGGCTGTGTACTTTCTCCCCTGCTCTTCTCCCTGTACACAAACCGCTGCACCTCCAGCCATGACTCCGTAAAACTGATCAAGTTTGCGGACGACACCACCCTCATCGGGCTCATCTGGGACGAGGATGAGTCTGTCTACAGGAGGGAGGTGGACCGGCTGGTGTCCTGGTGCAGCGGTAACAACCTACAAGCCTGTAAAACAGCCTATTTCCATTTGCGCAACATCGCCAAAATCAGAAGAATCCTGCCTTAAAGTGATGCTGAAAAACTTATCCATGCATTTGTAACGACTAGATTAGACTACTGTAACTCCCTGCTTGCAGCGTGTCCTTAAAGCTCCATAAAAAGCTTTCAACTGGTTCAAAATGCAGCAGCAAGATTACTAACAGGAACAAAAAGAAGAGAGCACATTACGCCGGTGCTGAAGTCTCTTCACTGGCTCCCCGTCGAGTTTAGAATCAAATTTAAAATTCTACTCTTGACCTACAAAGCAATAAATGACATGGCCCCATCCTACCTCAAAGATGCTATAGAACCATATCATCCAAACAGAGACCTTCGGTCTCAGAATGCCGGCCTTCTGGTGGTGCCAAGAGTCTCTGAAAGTACTGTAGGAGGTAGAGCGTTTAGCTACCAAGCTCCTGTGTTATGGAATCAGCTCCCGACCCATGTTAAATATGCTGACACAGTCTCTTCATTTAAGTCCAGGCTTAAAACGTTCCTCTTCAAAATCGCTTATGGTCAGAGTAGTTAGGAACATAAACATAAACCCACAGCTTTAGCTACGCTGCCCTAGGAGTAACTATGGCAGCTTGAGCACTATCCTCTGCTTCTGTCTACTTATTCTATCAAACAATATTTTATATTTCATTCCACGTGCAAACTGTTTATTGCCTTTTCATTTTCTCACTTCGAGGACCTTTGGACCCAGATGCTCCTCTCCTGGTGAAGTGGTCTCTACCCCGTAGGAATTGTTCTTCATCTGCCTGAAGAGCTGGTTCTCCTCCTGAAGAGCTGGTTCTCCTCCCGAAGAGCAGGTTCTCCTCCTGAAGAACTGGTTCTCCTCCTGAAGAGCTGGTTCTCCTCCCGAAGAGCTGGTTCTCCTCCTGAAGAGCTGGTTCTCCTCCTGAAGAGCTGGTTCTCCTCCTGAAGAGCTGGTTCTCCTCCTGAAGAGCTGGTTCTCCTCCCGAAGAGCAGGTTCTCCTCCTGAAGAGCTGGTTCTCCTCCCGAAGAGCAGGTTCTCCTCCTGAAGAGCAGGTTCTCCTCCTGAGAGCTGGTTTTCCAGAGTCAGATCTCTCCTTCACTGTGAAACTCCTCCAGGTTTCTAAGGAGGGTCTAAGGACAGAGGACTCTGGGACATCGTCCCTCGCCACCACAGACATTGCTTATTTTGTTTTCACTGTCGCCCTCAGAGGCAACTGTTGTTGTGATTTTGGGCGTTACAAAAATAAATTGAATTAAAATTTAATTAAATTGTTTTATGCTGCACATTAACGCCGAAACAATTTCCTATGTTTACAAACTTAAAGGTAAAGGATTAGACACACGACATGGGTAATACTTGCTATTGTTTTAATTTTAATTTTGTGTGTCATGTGCCTTTTCAACCACAAGCACCGTTCTAATCTAGATAACACTTTCCATGCTGAATTTGGAAATTTACAAGATAAATAAATGAGCAATTCTTTCACAGTTACTGCTCACGTTTAGTCCTTGACAATCACACACACATTCATGCTTTGGTGCGTCAAACCTTGGAGCCTCTGGTCAGGGGACACTATCTCTCTTGTAACCTATGAGTCACAGAGATGACAGTGAACATCTTCAGAATAGCAGTTGAGACTTGACATTAAACAGAGCGTGTACAGTGGAGGCTGAGACTCACAGCCCACACGGTCCCTGGGGGCCGGACCGGACCATTAGCCTGTCTGATGGAGCCATGTACTGTAGGGTGCACATCCTCCTATAGAACGCTATGTGTGCTTTTCATTACATTGGTTATTATAGGTTCTAAAATATGAGGCGCCAAAGTAAAGATTCTCAAGAGCAGTAACGAGCGGTGACTTCTATGAATGGACAAGCAGAGCTGAGGTGTTCAATGTTTAGTGGATAATAATAGAAAAGTGAAAGAAAAAAAACACCTATTCTACTGAGCTTAGCTCTAGTAATTTACCACATGCGAAAAAGACAAAATAAACTCATTTCACCGGCCAATTCATTACACAAATTGGTGTTCTATGTTGTTAAATCACTGCCTCTATTTCTAACTAACATCTAATATTTGGAAACATGATCAAAGCCTTAGCTAAAAGATAACGTAATAAGATAACCTTTATTTGTCCCACAAGGGATGAATTCCAATGTTGCAACACAGATTAGGCACAGAAAAGGACTAGAGACTAATCTCTAAAAAATAGTTTTTAAGTCTGTTTGTTGACGCTTCTCTTCTCCTCTGCACATGCTCAGTTAGAGCTTCTCTTCTCCTCTGCACATGCTCAGTTAGAGCTTCTCTTCTCCTCTGCACATGCTCAGTTAGAGCTTCTCTTCTCCTCTGCACATGCTCAGTTAGAGCTTCACTTCTCCTCTGCACATGCTCAGTTAGAGCTTCTCTTCTCCTCTGCACATGCTCAGTTAGAGCTTCTCTTCTCCTCTGCACATGCTCAGTTAGAGCTTCACTTCTCCTCTGCACATGCTCAGTTAGAGCTTCACTTCTCCTCTGCACATGCTCAGTTAGAGCTTCTCTTCTCCTCTGCACATGCTCAGTTAGAGATTCTCTTCTCCTCTGCACATGCTCAGTTAGAGCTTCACTTCTCCTCTGCACATGCTCAGTTAGAGCTTCTCTTCTCCTCTGCACATGCTCAGTTAGAGCTTCTCTTCTCCTCTGCACATGCTCAGTTAGAGCTTCTCTTCTCCTCTGCACATGCTCAGTTAGAGCTTCTCTTCTCCTCTGCACATGCTCAGTTAGAGCTTCACTTCTCCTCTGCACATGCTCAGTTAGAGCTTCTCTCCTCTGCACATGCTCAGTTAGAGCTTCACTTCTCCTCTGCACATGCTCAGTTAGAGCTTCTCTTCTCCTCTGCACATGCTCAGTTAGAGCTTCACTTCTCCTCTGCACATGCTCAGTTAGAGCTTCTCTCCTCTGCACATGCTCAGTTAGAGCTTCACTTCTCCTCTGCACATGCTCAGTTAGAGCTTCTCTTCTCCTCTGCACATGCTCAGTTAGAGCTTCTCTTCTCCTCTGCATATGCTCAGTTAGAGCTTCTCTCCTCTGCACGTGCTCAGTTAGAGCTTCACTTCTCCTCTGCACATGCTCAGTTAGAGCTTCTCTCCTCTGCACATGCTCAGTTAGAGCTTCTCTTCTCCTCTTCACATGCTCAGTTAGAGCTTCTCTCCTCTGCACATGCTCAGTTAGAGCTTCTCTCCTCTGCACATGCTCAGTTAGAGCTTCTCTCCTCTGCACATGCTCAGTTAGAGCTTCTCTCCTCTGCACATGCTCAGTTAGAGCTTCTCTTCTCCTCTGCACATGCTCAGTTAGAGCTTCTCTTCTCCTCTGCACATGCTCAGTTAGAGCTTCTCTTCTCCTCTGCACATGCTCAGTTAGAGCTTCTCTCCTCTGCACATGCTCAGTTAGAGCTTCACTTCTCCTCTGCACATGCTCAGTTAGAGCTTCTCTTCTCCTCTGCACATGCTCAGTTAGAGCTTCTCTCCTCTGCACATGCTCAGTTAGTGCTTCTCTTCTCCTCTGCACATGCTCAGTTAGAGCTTCTCTCCTCTGCACATGCTCAGTTAGAGCTTCTCTTCTCCTCTGCATATGCTCAGTTAGAGCTTCTCTCCTCTGCACGTGCTCAGTTAGAGCTTCTCTCCTCTGCACATGCTCAGTTAGAGCTTCACTTCTCCTCTGCACATGCTCAGTTAGAGCTTCTCTCCTCTGCACGTGCTCAGTTAGAGCTTCACTTCTCCTCTGCACATGCTCAGTTAGAGCTTCTCTCCTCTGCACATGCTCAGTTAGAGCTTCTCTTCTCCTCTTCACATGCTCAGTTAGAGCTTCTCTCCTCTGCACATGCTCAGTTAGAGCTTCTCTCCTCTGCACATGCTCAGTTAGAGCTTCTCTCCTCTGCACATGCTCAGTTAGAGCTTCTCTCCTCTGCACATGCTCAGTTAGAGCTTCTCTCCTCTGCACATGCTCAGTTAGAGCTTCTCTCCTCTTCACATGCTCAGTTAGAGCTTCTCTCCTCTGCACATGCTCAGTTAGAGCTTCTCTCCTCTGCACATGCTCAGTTAGAGCTTCTCTCCTCTGCACATGCTCAGTTAGAGCTTCTCTCCTCTGCACATGCTCAGTTAGAGCTTCTCTTCTCCTCTGCACATGCTCAGTTAGAGCTTCTCTTCTCCTCTGCACATGCTCAGTTAGAGCTTCTCTTCTCCTCTGCACATGCTCAGTTAGAGCTTCTCTCCTCTGCACATGCTCAGTTAGAGCTTCTCTTCTCCTCTGCACATGCTCAGCACATGCAGAGTTAGAGGGCGGAGCATGAACCGGCCTGTAATTGGTATTTCATTCCAAATGTATTAGTTTAAATGTAAAATAACACTCTGACCCTATAAGAAATATTGAACACTTTAGCTACACATAACCAGCAGTGTTCACGGTGTTTACTGAAGGATGTCAATGTAATAAAATGGCATCGGACCAAGATTTTCATCCCTCTAGATCAGTCAGATGTGAACTCTGACCTGTAGAGAAAAAGAGGTTATTAGATAATGTCACAGACATAGGGACATGACTTTTAGGAGGTCATTTCCATCAGAAAGCAATGAGTTTTGCAGAGTTAATGCATCGTCAGCATTTACAGTTTTTTTTTTATTGCAAAACACTACAGATCCTTTGCAAAATTAAACACTCTTGTAAAAATGATACACTTCTTTTTAAAACCACACTTTGTTACCATATGAAACACACACGTTCCACATTACTATACTCGAGGTACACTCTGTTTTGATGAACCTAAAACACTTTTAGCAGTTCTATTTCCCTATGATTAGAGTAGACTACTATCAACAAAGAACAATTACTGTAAATTGTAAATTCACCAAATGTTTGTGACCAATGTTGCAGACTGTAGAAACTCATTTATTTCGAATAAAACGTCACTTTAGGTAAATAAATTAAAAAAACCCACAAAAAACTAGACTCTTGGCCGAGCTGGATCAGGCCAGAGAATTTCATCCACGTCGCAGGCAACGTTGTCATTCACAAGACATCTCGGAAAGAAACGTCCATGAAAGACTCCTCCATCTGGTCACATGACTCCTCCATCTGGTCACATGACTCCTCCATCTGATCACATGCCTCCTCCATGGATTGGATGAGGGGAACCTCAGCCTGGAGACGGAGATCATGTACTTTCCACCGCCGAGAGAAACTCTTCTATAGGATTGAGGAATGGAGAGTATGGTGGAAGATTCTCCTCGTTCTCCTTGTTCTCCACGTCCTCCTCGTTCTCCACGTCCTCCTCGTTCTCCTCGTCCTCCACGTCGTCTTACTCTTTCTCTTTCCATTGTGCTTGAAGACCGATGAACTCACCTGCTGTTTTTTATAGTGCTTAAACCTGATTGGTGCGTCTACAATGAAGCAGACGAGTGTTTGCACCTGATGACTGTTTTGAACCAATTGGAGTTGGACTGTGTGGTCATGTGACAGTCAGTGCTTTGCAAGGAAGTGACTTCATGATAGGTTTTTGTGTGTAATGTATGTTAAGTGTGTGTAGAGTTTTACAACAAGTGTGAGGTTGACAATGAGCTTGTAGTTTTGCAAACATGGGCTGATGTTTTGCTTCTTGAGCGTAAGGTCTTGCTAATAGTGAACTACTTTTAATTTTAGAGTGTAAGGAATCCAAAAAAACTGTAATTTGTTTCATACTTAAAACATACTGCTGGTATTAATTGCATTTATAGTATATACATTGTAGTAACAAGGATTATACAATTCTAATACAAATCTTTAAGTGTTAGCTTACCTTCCTATTAATATCCAAAAGACAATCTTCCAACAGAAGCATCAGTGGGACATAAGCTCTTTCTGCGGCTTTAGAAACATCTTAAAAACGTGGTTTGTTTATCTTCGTGGTTCCAAGTGTGACATCATCAGCGGGGCAGGGCCCCGGACATGTTTTGCAGCCGGACCACGCCCCGGCGGGGATAAGATGGCGGTCCGTTCAAGTCAGTGGCGTGTGCGCATTGGCTCACGTCAAAAATGTTATTGGATGTATTTGGAGTATTTTAGAAACGGTGAAAGATTTGAGCCGGACACATAATGTAGTTTATAGTTTGGTTATCATTTTTTATAGTTTATTTACAACTACATTTTCTCAAGAGGTGTAACTAAAATGCTTGTGTCCACAATCTTGTGGCAATTGTATACAGCAAGGCTGTAGGCATGAGCTTGAAATGTAATTATTTAGCAAAAAATGTACAATTTTTAAATCCATTGAAGAGATACTTGGAATAGAGTGGGAGCTCTTGTCGCTGTCGAGGGGGAATTAGTCCTCTGCATTTGACCCATCTTTCAATGCCTCTGGAGCAGGAGTATAGCTCCGGAGCAGGGGTGGCTCCAGCACCTGTCATAGAACAGGTCAAAGCTGTGGCTCCAGCACCTGTCATAGAACAGGTCAAAGCTGTGGCTCCAGCACCTGTCATAGAACAGGTCAAAGGTATGGCCCCAGCACCTGTCATAGAACAGGTAAAGGTGTGGCTCCAGCACCTGTCATAGAACAGGTCAAAGGTATGGCCCCAGCACCTGTCATAGAACAGGTAAAGGTGTGGCCCCAGCACCTGTCATAGAACAGGTAAAGGTGTGGCTCCAGCACCTGTCATAGAACAGGTCAAAGGTGTGGCTCCAGCACCTGTCATAGAACAGGTCAAAGGTGTGGCTCCAGCACCTGTCATAGAACAGGTCAAAGGTGTGGCTCCAGCACCTGTCATAGAACAGGTAAAGGTGTGGCTCCAGCACCTGTCATAGAACAGGTCAAAGGTGTGGCTCCAGCACCTGTCATAGAACAGGTAAAGGTGTGGCTCCAGCACCTGTCATAAAACAGGTCAAAGCTGTGGCTCCAGCACCTGTCATAGAACAGGTCAAAGCTGTGGCTCCAGCACCTGTCATAGAACAGGTCAAAGGTGTGGCTCCAGCACCTGTCATAGAACAGGTAAAGGTGTGGCTCCAGCACCTGTCATAGAACAGGTCAAAGGTGTGGCCCCAGCACCTGTCATAGAACAGGTCAAAGGTGTGGCTCCAGCACCTGTCATAGAACAGGTCAAAGGTGTGGCTCCAGCACCTGTCATAGAACAGGTAAAGGTGTGGCTCCAGCACCTGTCATAGAACAGGTCAAAGGTGTGGCTCCAGCACCTGTCATAGAACAGGTAAAGGTGTGGCTCCAGCACCTGTCATAGAACAGGTCAAAGGTGTGGCTCCAGCACCTGTCATAAAACAGGTCAAAGCTGTGGCTCCAGCACCTGTCATAGAACAGGTAAAGGTGTGGCTCCAGCACCTGTCATAGAACAGGTAAAGGTGTGGCTCCAGCACCTGTCATAAAACAGGTCAAAGCTGTGGCTCCAGCACCTGTCATAGAACAGGTAAAGGTGTGGCTCCAGCACCTGTCATAGAACAGGTCAAAGCTGTGGCTCCAGCACCTGTCATAGAACAGGTAAAGGTGTGGCTCCAGCACCTGTCATAGAACAGGTCAAAGGTGTGGCCCCAGCACCTGTCATAGAACAGGTAAAGGTGTGGCTCCAGCACCTGTCATAGAACAGGTCAAAGCTGTGGCCCCAGCACCTGTCATAGAACAGGTCAAAGCTGTGGCTCCAGCACCTGTCATAGAACAGGTCAAAGCTGTGGCTCCAGCACCTGTCATAGAACAGGTAAATGTGTGGCTCCAGCACCTGTCATAGAACAGGTCAAAGCTGTGGCTCCAGCACCTGTCATAGAACAGGTCAAAGGTGTGGCTCCAGCACCTGTCATAGAACAGGTCAAAGGTGTGGCTCCAGCACCTGTCATAGAACAGGTAAAGGTGTGGCTCCAGCACCTGTCATAGAACAGGTCAAAGGTGTGGCTCCAGCACCTGTCATAGAACAGGTAAAGGTGTGGCTCCAGCACCTGTCATAAAACAGGTCAAAGCTGTGGCTCCAGCACCTGTCATAGAACAGGTAAAGGTGTGGCTCCAGCACCTGTCATAGAACAGGTCAAAGCTGTGGCTCCAGCACCTGTCATAGAACAGGTCAAAGCTGTGGCTCCAGCACCTGTCATAGAACAGGTCAAAGCTGTGGCTCCAGCACCTGTCATAGAACAGGTCAAAGGTATGGCCCCAGCACCTGTCATAGAACAGGTAAAGGTGTGGCTCCAGCACCTGTCATAGAACAGGTCAAAGGTATGGCCCCAGCACCTGTCATAGAACAGGTAAAGGTGTGGCCCCAGCACCTGTCATAGAACAGGTAAAGGTGTGGCTCCAGCACCTGTCATAGAACAGGTCAAAGGTGTGGCTCCAGCACCTGTCATAGAACAGGTCAAAGGTGTGGCTCCAGCACCTGTCATAGAACAGGTCAAAGGTGTGGCTCCAGCACCTGTCATAGAACAGGTAAAGGTGTGGCTCCAGCACCTGTCATAGAACAGGTCAAAGGTGTGGCTCCAGCACCTGTCATAGAACAGGTAAAGGTGTGGCTCCAGCACCTGTCATAAAACAGGTCAAAGCTGTGGCTCCAGCACCTGTCATAGAACAGGTCAAAGCTGTGGCTCCAGCACCTGTCATAGAACAGGTCAAAGGTGTGGCTCCAGCACCTGTCATAGAACAGGTAAAGGTGTGGCTCCAGCACCTGTCATAGAACAGGTCAAAGGTGTGGCCCCAGCACCTGTCATAGAACAGGTCAAAGGTGTGGCTCCAGCACCTGTCATAGAACAGGTCAAAGGTGTGGCTCCAGCACCTGTCATAGAACAGGTAAAGGTGTGGCTCCAGCACCTGTCATAGAACAGGTCAAAGGTGTGGCTCCAGCACCTGTCATAGAACAGGTAAAGGTGTGGCTCCAGCACCTGTCATAGAACAGGTCAAAGGTGTGGCTCCAGCACCTGTCATAAAACAGGTCAAAGCTGTGGCTCCAGCACCTGTCATAGAACAGGTAAAGGTGTGGCTCCAGCACCTGTCATAGAACAGGTAAAGGTGTGGCTCCAGCACCTGTCATAAAACAGGTCAAAGCTGTGGCTCCAGCACCTGTCATAGAACAGGTAAAGGTGTGGCTCCAGCACCTGTCATAGAACAGGTCAAAGCTGTGGCTCCAGCACCTGTCATAGAACAGGTAAAGGTGTGGCTCCAGCACCTGTCATAGAACAGGTCAAAGGTGTGGCCCCAGCACCTGTCATAGAACAGGTAAAGGTGTGGCTCCAGCACCTGTCATAGAACAGGTCAAAGCTGTGGCCCCAGCACCTGTCATAGAACAGGTCAAAGCTGTGGCTCCAGCACCTGTCATAGAACAGGTCAAAGCTGTGGCTCCAGCACCTGTCATAGAACAGGTAAATGTGTGGCTCCAGCACCTGTCATAGAACAGGTCAAAGCTGTGGCTCCAGCACCTGTCATAGAACAGGTCAAAGGTGTGGCTCCAGCACCTGTCATAGAACAGGTCAAAGGTGTGGCTCCAGCACCTGTCATAGAACAGGTAAAGGTGTGGCTCCAGCACCTGTCATAGAACAGGTCAAAGGTGTGGCTCCAGCACCTGTCATAGAACAGGTAAAGGTGTGGCTCCAGCACCTGTCATAAAACAGGTCAAAGCTGTGGCTCCAGCACCTGTCATAGAACAGGTAAAGGTGTGGCTCCAGCACCTGTCATAGAACAGGTCAAAGCTGTGGCTCCAGCACCTGTCATAGAACAGGTCAAAGGTGTGGCTCCAGCACCTGTCATAGAACAGGTAAAGGTGTGGCTCCAGCACCTGTCATAGAACAGGTCAAAGGTGTGGCCCCAGCACCTGTCATAGAACAGGTCAAAGGTGTGGCTCCAGCACCTGTCATAGAACAGGTAAAGGTGTGGCTCCAGCACCTGTCATAGAACAGGTCAAAGCTGTGGCTCCAGCACCTGTCATAGAACAGGTCAAAGCTGTGGCTCCAGCACCTGTCATAGAACAGGTCAAAGGTGTGGCTCCAGCACCTGTCATAGAACAGGTAAAGGTATGGCTCCAGCACCTGTCATAAAACAGGTCAAAGCTGTGGCTCCAGCACCTGTCATAGAACAGGTAAAGGTGTGGCTCCAGCACCTGTCATAGAACAGGTCAAAGCTGTGGCTCCAGCACCTGTCATAGAACAGGTAAAGGTGTGGCTCCAGCACCTGTCATAGAACAGGTAAAGGTGTGGCTCCAGCACCTGTCATAGAACAGGTAAAGGTGTGGCTCCAGCACCTGTCATAGAACAGGTCAAAGGTGTGGCCCCAGCACCTGTCATAGAACAGGTCAAAGGTGTGGCTCCAGCACCTGTCATAGAACAGGTAAAGGTGTGGCTCCAGCACCTGTCATAGAACAGGTCAAAGGTGTGGCCCCAGCACCTGTCATAGAACAGGTCAAACGCCCCACAAGGTTAATAAACTGCAAACCCAGAGAATACAAATGATTATTTCTCCTCTGTTACCTGAGAGAAACATTCAGACAGGTGTGTGTGTGTGTGTGTGGAGAGAGCAGGGTGACGAGGCGTATCCATGGAAACGCGCACAGGCCCTTCGTTAGCCCGGCAGGTGCTAATGGAGATAACGAGGGGGAGGGGGCGGACGCTGCTTTGCCTCGGCTCCGCCTCCACCTTCTCCATAGACCCTGGCATACGTGTTCACTCATTTCGACTGATTTTCCCTCTGCGTCAGTTGCAATCATGGGGCCATTGAGCTCAGCACCATGGGGGACGCGGTGTGCACCATGGGGGACGTCGTGTGCAGAGGGTGAAGGGTCTGCAATCAGATCTGAACCTATGGATATCCAGTTTGTCTTTCCGTTCTGCATATAAGGGGCTTTTGTTGACGAGAACCGATGATTTAAAGGGTGTAAATGTAAGACAATCATGTAATAAATGCAAGACTATATGTGGAACTACAGCCTGATTTAAAGAGTCATTTCAATTGCCTGTTTGTGTCAACTGTCAGTCAATAAAAGTGCGTCACTCGCCCTGTTTTAAAGATTAAACACAACACAGACACAACAGAACTTGACCAAAAAATGGAAGGCAAGTTTATTTGTAGAGCACAAGTCGTACACAAGGCAATTCATACATCAGAAAAAAATGCATGAAAATCACAAAACAGTTTTAAGATATAAAAGAGAAGAGTGCAAATCAAATCCTTTCAGTCATAAACACAGTTAAACAAAACTGTTTTTAGCTTAGATTTGAACATTGTCAGAGTAGAATCCTGTCTCACATCTTCAGGAAGAATGTTCCAGATTTTAGCTGCATAAAACTGAAACACAGATTCTCCATGTTTAGTCCTGACTCTGGCACCAGCAGGAGGCCGGTCCATGTTTAGTCCTGACTCTGGCACCAGCAGGAGGCCGGTCCATGTTTAGTCCTGACTCTGGCACCAGCAGGAGGCCGGTCCATGTTTAGTCCTGACTCTGGCACCAGCAGGAGGCCGCTCCATGTTTAGTCCTGACTCTGGCACCAGCAGGAGGCCGGTCCCTGAGGTCCTCAGATTCCGAGTTGGTTCATATTGCACACACAAGTCCAAGATGTACTTTGGTGCTAGGCCATGGAGAGACTTGTACACAAGCAGAGCTGCTTTAAAGTCTCTTCTCTGAGCCACAGGGAGCCAGTGCAGAGACCTGAGAACAGGACTAATGTGATCATACTTCCTGGTTCTAGTCAGGACCCGAGCAGCAGCGTTCTGGATGAACTGCAGCTGTTTTACAGCTCGTTTGGAGAGGCCAGTGAGCGGCCGTTACAGTCTAATCTACTGGAGACAAACACATGGATAAGTCTCACTAAATCTGGTTTGGAATCCATATTTTTGATTTTGGTCATGTTTTTTAGATGGTAAAAAGCTGCTGATGTTATTTATTTGACGTGGCTGTTAAAGAGTGAATCCACTGGTCCATATTCACCTGCCGACAGTGAAACATAGATCTGACTCGTCTGCATCATTTTGATAGATCAGTTGATAATCAGCGAAAATGTGTCCTAACCCTAACCCCAGCATGTAGAGGTTGAACAGAAGGGGTCCTGGGATTGACCCTTGGCGCACCACACAGGTCAGGGGCAAGTGGTCTATACCTTACGTTGGTCACTCCATCTCTTGTCGCTGTTCAGTTCTTGGTGTCCTGCATCTTCCTTGAGCACCTCTGCTTCTCCTGGTGTTCTGAGCATGTGTTTTTTACCTGCAAATGTCACCAGAAGAGTCGTTGTGGGGATAGAGAACTCATGTCTCAGTTTTCTCCTCCTGAGCTCTTCACAGATGTGGTGAAGCTTTGCTCGTTGTTGACAAACCTCGTATGGAAGATCTGGAGCAAAGAAGACACGCTTGCCTTTGGATTTAAGGTCTCCTTTAACCCCGGAGGTCTCCTTTAATCCTTGCAGCCCTCATGACACGTTCCTTCACACGATCGTTAAGAAACCTCATTATCAGGACACGTGGTTTAAAACCCTTTATCTCCTCTCTCCTCTTTGGGCATGAATATTGCACAGAAGTGCCTTAAATACATAGTATATAAGATATTGACAGGTTTTCTGTTAGAATAAGTAAATGTATGAATAGTAATTGTGGTTCCCTATAATCTGTAGTCACAGGGATTTTTTGTCTGACAATTGATTTATGGCTTTTAATTACTATTCTGTCCAAGCTCAAACTAAGCTCTATAGATTAGTTTTCATTTGGTAGTCGTTTAACAAGCAGCATAGTGTGTTTTATTTTATTTGACTTCTACAATAGAAGTAAGTTTATGTATGCCTATAGTCTGACTTTTATTTTATGACTGACTTATTGACTTAAGTCATTAATGTTCTAGAATTCAACAATATTTGAAAGATATGACACACTAGGTTACCTGGGATTAACATCACACAATATGATTGTTGTATATTGATAGTTATGTAGCTAAAAACATTTGTCACTGTAGCTATTCATTTAAAGAGAAAAAAGTATTTCATGATTTTTGTCTGACCCTTTTTCCGTTGTAGGTTTAGATGTCATAAAGTTGTGGTAACCATGAATTAATGTAATGTAAATATGCAGTAAGCTCTTACTGTAATATAGAAATGTGGTGCTACTACTGTAAGCAGTCTAAGGCCGCAGTTATTTTTTTACTTGGTTTCCGCAATATATTGAACAGGCGGACAAAATATAAATATAATTTCAATTACAAAAGATTTTTTCTTCCGGGTTTGCACAAAACGCAGCACATGAGGAGGGGGGGTGAGTGAAACAGTAGATTTAGTGTGTTTTGCATTGGTAGAAGTGACGCTTCTAAGTGTGCAGTCTTAGTCACGGCAAAACGCACTGGAGGAAACGGGTAAACGGGTTTAAAATGTATATTTGCGATATAAAGGATTTGGCGCGGCGCGCAGAAGACAAGGAAACGGGCGCAGGCGTCATCACATGTTCTCCCCGGGACCACGCACAGGGACGGACCTGCTCTGTCACACAATCCCGCAGGATTTTGGCGAAAAATTGCTTCACGCACTCTTGTCTTTTGACTTAATACCGCTTTTTATATTTCATTTAAAGCTATTTTGCGTTGTGTTGTATTTTATTTAAAAAATTGATAATTTATTTTATTTATATTGTAGAAAATCAATAATCTAAGTGCGGCGGATCCGTAAACCAAGTAATAATAATCGCGGCCTAACTGGCAACAAATCGCCAGTAAGCTACTGTAATAATATAGTGATAACTTGCCAGTAAGTTATTGCATAAATACAAATAAAGGTCTAACAGTGTAGCTCATAACACTATGAGGCGAACTCTTGCCAAAGCAGAATGCAGCTCTTTGCCTCATATCAGATTTAACATATAATAAAGATGATCCTGACATTGATTTATTCATTTAGAAAAGGGACGGTGCATATTAATGAACATATGTAAATATGCCAGATTTTAGCCAAAGGCTAGTTTCCATCTGTTGTTCCTGGACAGGTTGATGTACCAATTAAAAGGTAACACACTTTAAAAGGACAATACAGAACACATCACAAGCACAACACAGACCACAGACAATAACTCCACAGGAAACACATGGAAGAGAAAGCACACATCACGGGGAAAACGGCTGCAATTCACCACCACAAAGTTCACACATTAATTGCAACTCATAAATCATTCATTTCAGTAGTCTCTCTCTCTCTCTCTCTCTCTATCATTTTGAATATTAAGAAGCGCATGAATGTGACACGTCAAAGTCGTCTTTATAGATTGCTACAGCTTGAATGCAACATATAAAACAAGCCAAACAATGTCCTGACAAGCGTCTGGACAAACAGGACAGTCCAGTCAGACTGAAGGCTTATAGACTCCCCGAGAGGAAAACATGTGAACAGCAATGAACAGACACTGGTGAACTGAAATATGAAATATTGTTGATAGTAAAAGTCTTTATCAGAGGATAGTGCTCAAGCTGCCATACTTCCTCCAGCATTGTTGCTCCTTGGGCAGCGAGCATGAGTTCATGCTTAAAAAAGACATTATTCAAAACGGTTGAGAGGTTTGCAATAGATATTAATTGACATAAGCCTAAAAACAATATAAATATGATCAGTAATCAGCTAGTAAGCCTGAATCTTTTTGTGATTGATCGGTAATGCCTTTTACCCACCACTAGGGGTTTTCCACGTTGTTTCTCCTCATTGCATTAAACTCCTGCAAGAGAGAAACATCTATAAAGCACTTGTGGTTCTTTCTCCTTTTTTCAGGTAAAGGTTACCAAATGTTATTTTGTTGTTTTGTTCATTTTACAGTTAATCTAGTGTGATTTAATGAAGCTAAAGCCAATTTGTGTTTGTATATTTTGAGAACTTAGACAACACGTTTTTCTGTGCTCGTAAATTTGTGCTCCGCCATCTTGTGCTAATGTTTCAAAGCTATAGGGAGATGATCTAGTAATTTTTTGTTGTAAAAGAATTTTGTAAATGCATGTTGTTCATAGTAAGCTGTTTGGTAAAAAATATTCTTTTCAATTGATTGTATTAAACTCTAAAAATCACTCTTGTGATTCTTTCTCCCTATTTTCAGGGGTGCAACAAGCACATTCAGCATCAAGATGTATCACACAAAGCTGTTGAGACACGTGAAGAAAGTAACGTTGCACTGGCGTTACTAATGATTAATGATCTGATTATCATCATCGGGACGGCATTTAGCCCATCCCTAATACGTAATTGCAAAGGTGTCTCACAGAATGCTGAACGCCTGTATAAAGCAGAGTATTGGAGCACTCCCAGCTGCACTGATGACACTTCAGCGGGGGGGCACTGCTGGCATTTCCACAGTTTTGCTAACACAGGTGAACGCCGCACAAATCACACTCTTCATAAAAATTAACTGTAAGCCACTAATTATTGAAAATGTCACCAAACACCTGCACTGTACCTCCTGTGCATTAAACGTAATAAGGACGTCTGAACCAAAGACAACTAATCATTATTTTAATCGTCATAGTCAATGGGCAATTATATTTTCTATTAGTCAAATAGTGGATTGTTTTTAGTACAGTGGTGTTGGTATGATAACTGCAAGTGCACATATTCTTGTGTCCTTGGGAAAGTGGAAGAAAGCAGACCAGTTTAGAGGTTATTGGTGTGTACTTAAATGAAGGAACTGGTGCTGCTTGGTCGGCGATTGGATATCACATCGGATAGCACATGACTGGTGCAGTGTCTTTTCCCAGGCTCGTCCACATTTCATGCTACACTGTCCTGTCTAATAAAGCCCATAGGTCAAAGTTGTGCGTGTGCAATGAGTCGCATGCTACAGAGCAGCACTTCTCTGACAACAACCCCACCTGTGTGCAGAGGGCTCTGGCTTCTCACCAACTACAAGCCCAGAGCCCCCCACACTGCAGACGATGGAAAACTGGCCAAGGAACTTAACACCTTCTACTCCAAGTTCAAGACCAGAAGAAGAAGCCCCAGATCACGGGACTTAATGACTACAGGCCTGTGGCGCTGATGTCTGTAGTCATGAAGTCATTCGAACACCTGGTCTTGCCCCACCTCAAGTCCTTCACCTCCCCCCTGCTGGACCCCCTGCAGTTCGCCTACAGAGCCAACAGGTCTGTAGATGATGCCATCAACCTGGCACTCCACTTCATCTTGCTGCATCTGGACTCCCCGGGAACCTATGCCAGGATCCTATTTGTGTCAGGGTTTAAGAAGTGTTCATGAGTCCAACGGCCGAGGGAAAAAAACTGTTCTAGGCCATCGGCTAGCTTCTGTATCGTGTCGTTCCGTTCCAGGGTCCTGGGAAATAGAATCTCTTAACATATTCTGAAAATGTAGCACACCAGCAAGCTTACCTGAAGTTTCTTCAAACAGAAATCCAGTATTTATTTTGCATTTCGACTTTGAATGTCGGAATTTTACACTACGAGTGTGAAGCGTCAGGCCCAATTCCGACCAATCAACGGTAAGAATGATGATTTTATTTCCGGTCTTTTTGTAAACAAAGATGGCGGCGCCCGGTCGAACGCGGCAGCGCGCATCGCCGAATCCAGAGGAAAATCCTGCGTGCTGTTTGCATATTGTAGATAATTGTGACGAAAATACCAGCGTTATGACTCGAACAAGATGGAACACATTCAGGACGATCGCAAAAGAGTGGATCTCACTGAACGGGAGAGAAAAACGCCGTGTTGCAGATCGTACATATGTTGGACACTGAGTACTGCTCTCATCCCTCCTGCTACAAAGGTTTTACTGACAAAAGACAGCTGTTCTATGCCAAGCAGAGACTGAAGAAACAGATCGTACTTTTGAGTAAACCTCAATCTATATATGCTACACGTCTATTTTTTTTTTTAAAAAACAGACGTGTGTAGTAGTAGTGGCAGTCGTGACGTCTTGTCTAACAAAATATATAGGAAATAATAAGTTAAAATGCATTTCTATGACTAACGGTAGCCATGCTATCTTATAGGCCGAGGGAAAATATTGGGGACATGTCGTCATGTTCATTTTCAATAATGATGATACGATATCAAATAAAAATGAAAACTTAAAAAGTGCATGAATAGTAAGCTATATCAATAATGTTTCCTGAGAGTGCTGCTGCAGGACCTTCCCCTGAGAGATTGCGTTCGAAATCAGAAATCAGGGATCTTCAGCAATTCTTCCTGAAGTCTGTCTGAAAAAGGAAAGATTTACAGCGGTCAAGGGGACGAGAGTGAAGGAGAAATTGTCCAAATCAGAAACAGAAAATTGCAGTAAGTCTGTATTTTTGTGTAATTTATCTTGGAATATTTTGAATGTTTCAGTCTCGTATTCCAATGTTTGTGGGTATATGTTTACTATTTTAATGTATTTTATTTATTTTCTTCGCAAAATAATTATAAATTCTAGCAAAAGTAGATGAAAACATGTGATGTTTTTGCAAGTGAGGCAGTCACATTAAGGCCACAGCAGACTTCAAACACATTTAGACTGAGCTCTAGTGGTGGTGGTCCAGACCCCTATGTCTGTACTAGGCCCACAGGGGATTATTTATACATTGTACTTGTGTTAAGTTTGGGATTATTTATACATTGTACTTAGTGGGTCTATATATATGGGTCCTTATAGAATTTGAATGACATTTTTCAGGACGACTACGGGAGACTGCAGAGCTGAAGCACGACGAGACCATTGAGATACAGATACGTGGGAAAGATTGTGAGGCCAGATATCACTACAGCTGCTACAAAGCATTTACTAGATTCCTCTCTAAGAATCGGTCTGAAACAGGAAGATATGTATTCATGAGACATGTATATCCCCCAAACATTTTGTTCACAAAATGTGAACTTACACCTGATAGAATTACACTTTGCTGAGGGAATTGTTATGGAATATTACAATTTTAATCAAGCCACTGAATCTTTATTTATATCCAAGGCTCTTATTTTCCTTAGATATTGCTTTAATTATTGACTAGTGTTATTGTAAACTAATGGTCATTCTATGATGCATTTTACAGAGTCAGAAAGACATTTGATGTCTCATACAAGATGTTCTGTGATACTGTCATTATCAAGAGGATTTTGGAGTCTTCTAAAGACCTTCAAGAACATTGTGCAGAAGCTCGAGTCATTGGATGCCTCCAATTACAGGTACACATCATTTTGTTTACAACTAGTTATATTCAATAATTCTCAAAAGAAATATTTTTGCTTTTGAATTGATTTAGATTTTTGGCTCAGGAAAAAGTGAAAGACTGAATAATGAACTTGTGGGTCCATGAAAAATGTTCCTAATCCAAAACACATTGGAGGATCATCAATGCAATTCTGTAAGAACGGGCCTTGACCAGGGAATATCTGAAGTCAATATATGTTTTTTTCTTTGAAATCTCATTCACCAGCATTCCACAGAATTGT
This sequence comes from Eucyclogobius newberryi, assembly GCF_026437365.1. NCBI lineage: Eukaryota > Metazoa > Chordata > Actinopteri > Gobiiformes > Gobiidae > Eucyclogobius > Eucyclogobius newberryi. The sequence goes on from NW_027315857.1 coordinate 5,099,006, forward strand.
TGTACATCACACTTACCGGGACTTTTTAATGACAGTTCACTAGCAAGGACCACGCCACAATGAGGTATGCGAAAATAGCATTTATTGTGATAGATGAAGAGGGAAAGTGACTGGATGTAGAGACTCAGGATGGGGGCTCTGTCTCAGATGGTCGTTCCAGCCAATTCGGGACCCCCAAAGAATTAGAAGTGCATAAGAGGGAATGAGCTCTTGAAGGTCAGAGAGATCGTGGCGGATGTAGGAGAGGTAGGCGCTGGAGGTCCAGCGACCGAGGACCTGGATGGCTGCGGAAGTGGCTACGCCGATGCGGAAAGAGGGAGTAGAGAAAGAAAGAGGAGATAAGCCGGATCGACTGAGGATCCCTTTGAAGTGTTTGCTGAACCAGTATCTGGTAGCCATCTGACCGGTCTCTGTAAGGAAGAGCGGGTCGCTGACCGCGGAGTTGGTTGAGGCTCAAAAAGAGAGGTATCGCGCTAGGGGTTCGTGAGGAAGAGGTGAATGGGAAAAGTGTTCCCTAACTGATCTGTCTTGCTCCGACGGAGAGTGAAGATTATCAGATTGGGTGAGTGGATAGAGAGGTTGGACAACCTCAGGTGGATAGTGTGGTTGAACTGTAAGGAGGTTTGGCGAATTGAGAACAGCTGAGGAACCCGAAGAAGGCATGCATTGTAGGGTAAGATCTACCGCCGGGGACGATTATCCGGAGCGTATCGTGTGGATGCACGTACGGAACAGGTCGGATGTGAGGGGGAGGCGCCGCGACGGGGAACGAGGTTCGGATTTTTTAAGTCCTTTAAGCAGCATGGAAACGTGGCTGTGACGTAGCGACGGAAGGTTGCGGCCGGACGCAAGTTTGTAAAAGAAATTTACACCGACGAGATGAATTTGAATGGAGGAGATGCGGAGTCCCCTGGAGTGGTGACAGAAAGATATGAAGCTGCAGATAGTGAAGATGTCAGAAGTATAGAGGGGAAGCCGATAGATTTGGAGGAAGTCTTTGAAGCAGTTCCAGCCGGTCAGATATGATGACAGGGAGCTGGTTGAGGCTTCACGCGAAGCGGCTGTGAGGTAGAGGAGCGCGGGATCGCCTAGGTGAAGATTGTCGCTGAAAATGGAGGAACTGGAACAGGGTAGATGTCAGAAATCAGTGCTAAGCGTCTGAGTTTCTGAAAATCAAAGCGAGAGAGAGAGTCAGCTATAGAGTTAGAGTGGCCCGGGACGTGGGCGGCCCGTACGACAAACTGGTTTTGAGCAGACACAAGAGTGAGTTTTTGCTGGAACTGCGAGATAGCTGGGGAACGGGACCTCCCCTTATTAATTATATCGACGTGGCGGAGCTGTCGGAGTGAATGAGGACGCACCTCCTTGACCACTCGTGCCCCCAAAGAATTGCTGCTATTACGATGGGGTAAAGTTCGGACAAGGCGGAAGACTGGTGCTCGAGCGCAAGGAGTTTGGAGGGCCACGCGGAAGCGAACTACCTCCCTTGGTAGAAGCCTCCGAACCAGATGGAAGGGGCTGCGTCGGTGAACAACTGAATGTCCTCAGGGAGGGACAAGAAGTCGTCGTAGAAAAAAGAAATACAGTTCCAGGAATCCAGAAAATGCTTCCACAGGCGCATTTCTGTCCTGTATGCGGCGCTGAGGGCCACTTTGTTGTGGAGGGAGGTGACTGAAGCGGCTTTGGCTAGCAGGCCTGACAGAAAAGGGCCTGCCCTGGGGAATGAAGCGGATGGCGTAATTGAGATTGCCGAGGAGCGTGAGGAGTTGCCTTTTTGTGCATGTCATGGCCCTCAGAGGCAACCGTTGTTGTGATTTTGGGCGTTACAAAAATAAAATGAATTGAATTGAATTGAATATGAAGTTTGAGAGAAACAGGGATATGCGCTGGACCTTCTCGGGTGGAAGGGACGCTTGGAACGAGACCGAATCGAGCGTGATGCCGAGGAATTCGATCGACGTGCAGGGGCAGAGGGTCTCCTCTTTTGACAGGGTGTTGGTAAGAATGGACAGCCCTGAGCGAGGAGGTGATGACTCGGGGGTCACGACCGAGAAATCGTCAAGGAGATGGAGGACGTACGGAAGTTTTAAATTGTTCACGAGAATCCAGCACAAGGCCTCTGACAGAGAGTCGAAGATATTGGGGCTGCTGCGACAACCGAAGGTGAGTCGCACTGCGAAGTAGTACGCTCCTTCCCAGAAGACGCCGAAGAAGTGCCGGAAGTCAGGGCGAATGGGTAATACTTTGAAGGTATTGGTGATGTCTGCTTTAGACAGCCATGCTCTACATCCCGCCAGGCGAATGAGGGACATGGTGTGTTTGATAGTTACATATTGCATGGAGAAGTCGTGGGCGGGGATGAGACTGTTAATACTAGGGACGTCGGTGCCGTGGAGTGAAGATAGGTTGATAATGAGCCGTTTATTGCCGGAATATTTGCGCGTAGCGATGCCTATAGGGCTAATGCGAAACGTCTTGAAGGGGGGATGTGAGAACGGGCCGATCATGAATCCTTCTGCAACTTCCTTGGCCAGGAGGTTAGCTACGGCGGTTTGATCCGTATGAGCGGATTGAAGGTTCTTACACAAATGCGATGTTTCGGGCTGAATTTCTATGCCGGGGTGAACAGCCGTGGCGGAAGCCGTCGAGGAGGAAATTGACGAATGCTTGATCGGGGTGGTCGCAAAGGGCGATAGACAGAGAGTTTACCTTTACTGGTGTGGTGACGGCTGTTGATGCGCTGTTGTTGAGGCTCGTGGGGTTGTGTGGGCATGCGCCCCTGTGGAGTGAGCACCGCCACAGAAGGAGCAGGTGTGGAGGAGCCTGCAGGAAGATGCGGCACAGCCCACATCATTGAAGTTGTTGCAGATCATCCTGCCTCCCTGATACAAGATGGCACGCCCACGCTTATCGGCGCCCCTGGGAATGGGGACGTTGATGGTAGGGCGGTGAGTGGCGGGGCGGGGAATCACAGATGGGGGAGGGGCGGCGGAGGAGAGACAGTTGTAAACGTTTTTTTTAAAGTTGGGGGGCGATTATTGGGTGGCGTCACCACGGAACAAAGTGCGGCTGGGTGGGAGGGAGCGCCGCAGAGGTTGCACGAGAGGGAGCTGCGAGCGGCGAAAACCCTGCAGTAAAGTTGGGTGTCTAGCGCCCCCCAGTAGGTGTTCAGGTTGAACTGTTGGAGCCTGCCCGCTGCTTGGGTGGCGAATAGCATGTGATAGGTGTAAAACCCTGTCCCCCCGAATCGGAGGGCGAGGTCAAGGGGAGGGGCAGGTGATAGAATGGAGGGATGAAATGAATGAGGAGGCGCTGGGGTGTGCGCTTGGGTCCGTGCGGGCCCGCTCGTTTGCTGCGTCGGGAGCTCTGGCGCGTGCTGGGGCCGCTGCGGTCGCTGCGGCTGCTGGCTGAGCGAGGAGGAGAGAGCGGAGGCGGACGGCGCGTCGATCGGCGATGAAGAGGTGATCGGAGCGGGGAGGACCTTGGATCCCTGTGGCACGGCCCCGGTAAGCGAGTTGACTTACGCTGAGGTGTGGAGGAAACGGCGGTCGGGCTTGAGAGCGCTCGCCTGCCCGCGACTGAAATTATTATTTTTTGTCCCACAGAAACAAAGAGAAAGTGTCAGCGTCACCTCCAGAGTCTCGCTCTAAAACCTACAAACCAAGTTAGAAATCTGGGGGTAAAAATGGACTCAGACTTTAACTTTAACACGTCAAATCAATAACATCAGCAGCTTTTTACCATCTAAAAACATTGCCAAAATAAAAAATATAGTGTCTAAACCAGATTTGGAGAGACTTATCCATGCGTTTGTCTCCAGTAGATTAGACTGTAACGGCCGCTCACTGGTCTCTCCAAACGAGCTGTAAAACAGCTGCAGTACATCCAGAACGCTGCTGCTCTGGTCCTGACCAGAACCAGGAAGTACCATCACATTAGTCCTGACTAGAACCAGGAAGTACCATCACATTAGTCCTGGTCTCATGTCTCTGCACTGCCCCCTGTGGCTCAGAGAAGAGACTTTAAAGTGTGGAGACCATATGCGACCGTGATCGTGGATCACACATCTCTGTATGACTCCCGTGCAAAGTATTACTTCGTATCTGTCCCGTTATTGCTCTTTTCTACCTCAATAGTGCTGTTTAGTCCTACTGTCAACACTCATTATAACAATCACTTCATGTGTCCATCTCTCCATCTCTTTGAGTCAACGCCATGGACACTTGAGCAAAATCGCAGCCACAGAGTAGCTTCTGTGCTTAATATGTTCACATAAAGCACCAAATCAAAAATTTGGCTATTTGAGAGATGATTAGCTCTGTAAAACAGGCAGTCTTTCATTCATATTCCACAATATTTTTTTAGCAAATGAACTGTAATTAATGATTATTAGCCAAATATTAAAGACATAGCGTATCCTCTCAACCCACCCAATGTTAAAGCCAAAATGTTTGCTCTTGCTTTTGGTTGAATTGACCTTTCAGCATCATTAAGTTGTTGAGCAGTCAGAGGGCGCTGTGCTGCATGCAGACGCAAGGACACAGACGTGCAGCCGTGGGGCAGACCTCCGTCACTCACATGCATTCCTGGGCCCTGAGTGGCTCCAGAACCGCCTTTTTGGAACAAGGTCCAATCGCCCAAGGGTACTACGACCTGGCACCCACTCACCCACAGCTGCATAGAGACATCATCTGTCAGGGCTGTCAGAGGGACGCCTGGAGCACCTGACGACTAAGGAAACACTCCAAACACACAGCAGTAGCAGCCAAACATGTAATCTAGGTCCTACCGTCTGGGGTTCCTTAGTTTTCCCACCACTGCTTTCCAACTCTTCACTTTTCACTGGAGCTAAAGAGAAGGGGAGCATGTAGTGGGGTAATGTGAATACTCCCCACACCAGGAAAAGTGATAGGTAGGGTTAGTGCTAAAACAATATTCTCCAAAATGTTGGTCAAAAAGCCCTTGTAATACCTTTAATCTGTTTAATGCCCAGGGTAAGAATTCTACACTACCAGAAATGATGAGAGGATGTAACATTTTATTTTAATCCCCTATGATTAATAATACCAAGTATGGTGTGAGGGAACCGAGACAACAAGCTCGTGAAATAAAAATAAAAAACCCATGGAGAAGTAGAGTGGTTCTATGTTCTAAGTCAGTGACCACAAGGCAACAGGAAAACACCAAGCCAACACCGGGACTCGACTATAACAAAAGGTACTTCGATGTGCAAAAGGCACATGGAAGTATCCTCTTATTATTATTTCAAACTGCATACCTTTCAGAAAAAGCTTCGTATTCTGAGAGGATTCAAGATGACAGTGGAATCGGACATGTCTGCAAATACGAGGGCGAGATGGAAAGACCACTGAAGGAGCAACTGTACCAGATGAACATTAAGAATTTTGTGAAACATCCGGCAAAGCTGAACATTGTGGATGGAGGACAGGTGATCAAGTTTACCTCACTGAAGGAAGCTACATCCAAACTAAAGAAGAAATATCCAACTATCAAATCCATCCATCCATCTTCTGCCGCTTTATCCGGGGCGGGGTCGCGGGGGCAGCAGTCTGAGCAGGGACTCCCAGACTTCCTCCTCCCCAGACACTTCCTCCAACTCCTCCGGGGGGATCCCGAGGCGTTCCCAGGCCAGCCGAGAGACATAGTCTCTCCAGCGTGTCCTGGGTCTTCCCCGGGGCCTCTTCCCGGACATGCCTGAAACACCTCCCGAGGGAGGCGCCCAGGAGGCATCCGGAACAGATGCCCGAGCCACCTCAGCTGGCTCCTCACGATGTGGAGGAGCAGCGGCTCTACTCCGAGCGCCCAGCCACACGGCGGAGGAAACTCATTTCGACCGCTTGCAGGGCCGTAGCCAAGGGGGGTTCGGGGGGTTCGAACGAACTGCCCATTTGGGCCAAAAAGGTCCGTCTTGAGGGACCACGGATATTAGCCCTTTGGGGTCGACGCCCGCACCGGTGCGTTTTGAAACATGGTCGGCTTTAGGACCGCGCAGCATGAAAACTGAGTGACGTAGACGGCAGCCGTCGAAGTCACTGAGGAAGCCGTCAAAGAGGAAGAACGAACGAGAGGAATCAGGCTGTTTTTGTGTAGTTTTGGAGAGTTTTAGTATTTCAAGTATTTCATTGTCAGTAATATAGTTGTTGTGAAGCAAAATGAGGGGCACACTTCATGTTGATCAAGTTTAGTCCTGGTTTAGACCTGGTTTAGTCCTGGTTTAGTCCTGGGTTAGTCCTGGTTTAGTCCTGGTTTAGACCTGGGTTGGACCTGGTTTAGTCCTGGTTTAGTCCTGGTTTAGTCCTGGGTTGGACCTGGTTTAGACCTGCTTTAGTCCTGGTTTAGTCCTAGTTTAGACCTGGTTTAGTCCTGGTTTAGACCTGGGTTGGACCTGGGTTAGACCTGGTTTAGACCTGGTTTAGTCCTGGTTTAGACCTGGTTTAGTCCTGGTTTAGACCTGGTTTAGTCCTGGTTTAGTCCTGGTTTAGACCTGGGTTGGACCTGGGTTAGACCTGGTTTAGTCCTGGTTTAGACCTGGTTTAGTCCTGGTTTAGACCTGGTTTAGTCCTGGTTTAGACCTGGGTTGGACCTGGGTTAGACCTGGTTTAGTCCTGATTTAGACCTGGTTTAGTCCTGGTTTAGTCCTGGGTTAGACCTGGTTTAGACCTGGGTTGGACCTGGTTTAGACCTGGGTTAGACCTGGGTTAGACCTAGGTTAGACCTGGTTTAGTCCTGGGTTAGACCTGGTTTAGACCTGGGTTAGTCCTGGTTTAGACCTGGTTTAGACCTGGTTTAGTCCTGGGTTAGACCTGGTTTAGACCTGGGTTGGACCTGGTTTAGACCTGAGTTAGTCCTGGGTTAGACCTGGTTTAGACCTGGGTTGGACCTGGTTTAGACCTGGGTTAGACCTGGTTTAGACCTGGTTTAGACCTGGTTTAGTCCTGGTTTAGACCTGGTTTAGACCTGGTTTAGTCCTGGTTTAGACCTGGTTTAGACCTGGTTTAGTCCTGGTTTAGACCTGGTTTAGACCTGGTTTAGTCCTGGTTTAGACCTGGTTTAGACCTGGTTTAGACCTGGTTTAGTCCTGGTTTAGACCTGGTTTAGTCCTGGTTTAGACCTGGGTTGGACCTGGCCTGTGATGTGGCTCTCTGTGTCATTTTGGACAGAAACTGTTTTGAAAAGTAGCACAAATAGAAAAAACGCTTGAGGATTTACCTACTTTTTATTGTAAATAGTGGTTTATTGCTTGTATATATCACAAGAATACTTTTATATGTTCATATTTGCACCTTGTGGTTCAGTTTGAACCTTTTTAAATGCTTGGTTGAGCATGTTTGAGGGTTTTACAACAACAAAAAACATAATTTTTCTAGACGGACTTTGTGTTTTCTGTGTGTGTTTAGGTCCAGTTATGTTGAAATAGTATGTCAAAGTGAAAAACTAACTAACTGATCATATAGGTGAGGTTGTGCTGAAAATAAAGATGCCCAACATTGGTCTGGTAAACATTTCTTAATATAGTAGACCTCTATCCCAACCTATACATCCTTCTGCAGCTGGCCTGCACACTGCCAGTCACATCTTGTGAGTGTGAGCGCAGCAACAGCACCATACGCAGGCTCAACAATGACTTGAGGGCCTCCATGGGCAAGGAGCGTCTCTCAGCGCTGGCCTTGTTGCATATACACTACTCCTTCCAGTTTGACCTTGAGCATGTGGTGAACGTGTTCGCAAGGAAACACCCCAGGAGACTGGAGCTGGAAGAGTCCTTGCTCAGACCAGAACAGAAGTAAAGTGATCCGTGAAGTGTTAGCTTTGTTCAGATATTTATTTAACTGGCTACTGTTGTAGTTTCTGTGTGAAATTACTGTATATGTGTATTTGTTGGTTTTTTTTTGTGATATAACATTATATGTATACATGTAAGTTATCTACCTCATCATACTAAAAAGGTCCACCTTGACACAAAAAGAACCCCCCATAGAAATCCTGGCTACGGCCCTGGCTTGTATCCGGGATCTTGTCCTTTCGGTCATTACCCAAAGCTCATGACCATAGGTGAGGGTAGGAACGTAGACCGACCGGTAAATAGAGAGCTTTGCCTTTCGGCTCAGCTCCTTCTTCACCACAACGGTCCGATGCAGCGACTGCATCACTGCAGCCGCTGCACCGATCCAACTGTCGATTTCACGCTCCATCCCTCACTCACTCGTGAACAAGACCCCGAGATACTTGAACTCCTCCACTTGGGGCAAGGACTCCTCACCCACCTGAAGAGGGCAAGCCACCTTTTTCCGGTCGAGAACCATGGCCTCGGATTTGGAGGTGCTGATTCTCAACCCAGCCGCTTCACACTCGGCTGCAAACCGTCCCAGTGCATGTTGCAGGTCCGGGTTTGATGGAGCCATCAGGACAACATTGTCTGCAAAGAGCAGAGATGGAATCCTGTGGTCCCCAAACCGGACACCCTCCGACCCCTGACTGCGCCTAGAAATTCTGTCCATAAAAATTCTGTCCATAAAAATTATGAACAGAACCGGTGACGAAGGGCAGCCCTGGCGGAGTCCAACATGCACTGGGAACAGGTCTGACTTACTGCCGGCAATTTGAACACAGCTCCTGTTCCGGTCATACAGGGACAGGACAGCCCTGAGCAAAGGGCCCCGTCCCCGTACTCCCGGAGCACCCCCCAAAGGACACCCCGAGGGACACGGTCAAAAGCCTTCTCCAGATCCACAAAGCACATGTGGACTGGTTGGGCAAACTCCCATGAACCCTCGAGCACCCGATGGAGGGCATAGAGCTGGTCCAGTGTTCCACAACCGGGACGAAAACCACTCTGCTCCTCCTGAATCCGAGGTTCGACTATCGGTCGGATTCTCCTCTCCAGTACCTTGGAAAAGACCTTACCCGGGAGGCTGAGGAGTGTGATCCCTCTGTAGTTGGAACACACACTCCGGTCCCCCTTCTTGAACAGAGGGACCACCACCCCGGTCTGCCAGTCCAGAGGCACCGTCCCCGAACGCCACGCGATGTTGCAGAGACGTGTCAACCAAGACAGTCCTACAACATCCAGATACTTTAGGTACTCAGGGCGGATCTCATCCACCCCCGGAGCCCTGCCACCGAGGAGTTTGCAAACAACTTCAGTGACATCAGCTTGGGTGATGGATGAGCCAGCCTCCGAGTCCCTGGTCTCTACTTCCTCTTCGGAAGACGTGACTGAGGGATTAAAGAGATCCTCAAAGTATTCCTTCCACCGTCCGACGACATCCCCAGTCGAGGTCAGCAGGCCTCCACCCGCACCGTAAACGGTGTTGGTGAGGCACTGCTTCCCCTTTCTTTGGTGCCGACCGATAGTCCTTCTCCGTGGCCTCCCCGAACTCCTCCCAGGCCCGGGTTTTTGCCTCTGCGACAGCACAAGCCGCGGCTCACTTGGCCTGCCAATACCTGTCGATGACCTCCGGAGACCCACAAGCCAGAGTGGCCTGATAGGCCTCCTTCTTCAGTCTGACAACATCCCTTACTTCCGGTGTCCACCACCGGGTTCGGGGGTTGCCGCCACGACAGGCACCGGAAACCTTGCGACCACAGCTCCGAGCAGCTGCATCAACAATGGAGGCGGAGAACATGGTCCACTCGGACTCAATGTTCCCAACCTCCCCCGGGACATGGGAGAAGCTCTCCCGGAGGTGCGAGTTGAATACCCTACTGACAGAGGGCTCCGCAAGACGTTCCCAACAGACCCTCACAATGCGCTTGGGTCTGCCAAGTCTGTCCGGCTTCTTCCTCCGCCAGCGGATCCAACTCACCACCAGGTGGTGCTCTACAGCTCCGCCCCTCTCTTCACCCAAGTGTCCAAGACATGCGGCCGGAGGTCAGATGACACGACAACAAAGTCGATCATTGACCTCTGGCCTAGGGTGTCCTGGTGCCACGTGCACTGATGGACACGTAGGCCGTAGGCCCGTAGGCCGTAGGCCCGTAGGCCGCCACAACAGTGAGAGACCTGTCCCCCAACCGAAGGCGGAGGGACGCGACCCTCTAGTTCACTGGGGTGAACTCCAACACGTGGCGGCTGAGGGGCTATAAGCAAGCCCACACCAGCCCGCCGCCTCTCCCCGCGGGCTACACCAGAGAAGTGGAGCGTCCAGCCCCTCTCGAGGAGATGGGTTCCAGAGCCCAAACTGTGCGTGGAGGTGAGGCCGACTATATCTAGTCGGTATCGCTCAACCTCCCGCACAAGCTCAGGCTCTTTCTCCCCCCAGCGAGGTGACATTCCATGTCCCTAGAGTTAGTCTCTGTGTCAGGAGATCTGGTCGCCGAGGCCCCTTGTGTCGACTGCCGCCCAGATCTCTCTGCACCGGCCCCTTATGGATCCTCCTGCGGGTGTTGGGCCCACGGGAGGGTGGCCCCACGTCGCTCTTTCGGGCTGTGCCCGGCCGGGCCCCATGGTGTAAGACCCGGCCACCAGGCGCTCGCCATCGAGCTCCCATCCCAGGCCTGGCTCCAGGATGGGGCCCCGGTGACGCTGATCCAGGCGACGTAAACGGCCTTGTTCTTGTTGTCATCATAAGAGGCCTCTGAAAACTATAAAATCACTTGAATTTAACTGCATCTGGTAAGAATTACTCAGGCTATTAATTCTATGATTCCTTATGGAGAAATACATCTGGACCCAAGGATGATTAATATTCCAAACATAAGAACTTGGACTGAGAAGACTTTTCTGTTTTTGTTCCTCAATGGAGCGTGGTTCAGTTGAGTTGAATATAATCTAGGTTGAAATAAATAAATGAATTAATTGAATGAAGAATGACAGGGCCTTGTTATTGTAAATTAAAGAGTCAGACTCACTGACCTTTGAAAGAGGGGTGAGGCAGGGTTGTGCTTGGTCCCCTCGCCTTGTACTTGGAACCATTGGCCCAATATATTAGACAATCTGAAACAATACATGGTGTTTCAATTCATGGGACAGAACATAAAACTGCTTGAAATGCAGATGATGTCCTGCTGTATCTGATCAAGCCAGAAATGTCTTTGCCCAATGTGATGCATTTCCTTCATGATATTGGTCCAATGTCTGGATAAAGATTGAATGTTCAAAAAGCTGAAATTCTCTCATACTCGCAACACCCTCTGTCCCTTAGAAAGACTTACTCATTTACATGGCAAACGGAATCCCTCAAATACTTGAGGTGGTCCTCCATAAAGAACTATGATCAATTCTGGAGAAAAATTATTCTCCTCTTTTTACCACTATTAAAAAAAATATCTTAAAAAATGGAACACCTACTTAAGTCTAAGTCAAATATTTCTATGATGAGATTAATGTTGTGAGGGTTCCTGTACAGACCAGATGACAAAAGGTTGAGTAATTTGAGGAAGTCAAGAATCCATGGGTAAAATCTGTACTTACAACATGGAAGGAGCTGATCAAACCATACAAACTAAACTAGGAGGTTAAAATCTCAAATTTGTTGGTTTATGATCAAAATTTCACAAGATTTAAAGTCTGACAACAAGGTATTTTACCAGATTGTAAAGGAGAATCATCTGAAGAGCTTTGATTAGTTGAAAGAATCATTTGGCTTGGACAGGACTTTTGTAGGTATTTACAAATAAGGAGTTATTATAATCAAGACATTAAAAATGATGATGACCATCATAGCCTTTTGAATGGAACATTCAAGGGGATTAATATCTAAATGATATAAATGTATTTACAGTCTGGGCAGCCACTCTACTGATTACATGAAGGGTAAATGGGAAAGAGAGGGCTACCTTGTTCTAATTGATGAAGAGTGGGTGGCAGTAGTTAGTTGGGCGGCAGTAGCTCAGTGGCAGAGTGCTCCCGACTTTAACATCCTGGTGGAGCGGTCAGATTCACTGACCCACAGGTTGGCGGTGCGATCGCAGCTGCCTCAGGTGTGTGGGCAGGACACCTGACCCACCTTGCCTCCAGTGTCTACGTACACTGGTGTGTGAATGGGGGACTGGTTCCTTGATGTAAAGAACTTTGTGCCTAAATCTAAAAAATCTAAATGTGACCATTTTCCAATGGAGAACCACAGGATCACATGTTTGGAGGGAATTCTGTTGGAAAAGTGTGTCTGGTTTCTTTCTAAGCCCATGTCAACATGCCCATTACTCAATGGAAATGCAGACTGTTGGAGAGGATGTGGCAGCAGGAGGTGAACCACTATCATGTGTTTTAGGATTGTTGTTGTCCCTGTTTTTTTTTAGGGTTCTTTTGGCCATGATTTTATTTTTCTATGTATTTGTTGGATGTCTGCTGCTTTTATTTTGTGTTTGCTCTCTCTCTCTGGTCATGTTTGTTTGGATATATTCTTTAACCCTTGTTTGGTGTTCATTGTTTTGTTACTCAGCTGGTGTTCCGGGTCTGTTGGACCCACTGTATTTTGGGGGTTTTAATTGAACCCAATAAAACAATTATGGTAAAAATACTCAACAGATGTTTACTTTGTCCCAATTAGAAGCAATATAAACATCAATTATGTTTAATATTAGCCCTCAAACTTAGTTATCACACATTTATGAATTAAAGTGCTACTCGTTTTTTTTTTTTTTTTTTTGTAAAATCAAAGAAATCAATTATACCCAAGATAAGAGTGGACAAAATCAAACTAATTTACAAATGAAGCAATGTTTTTCAGGGCGATAAACTTTTATTTATTTGAATTTCAATGAACTTCATTAGCTTCATTTTAATAGCAAAACACAGTTTACACAACGCACTCTGAACAGATGCAGTGACATGTCAGTCTAGAGCCCATTGAACACATTATACAACACATGAGTGACAGAGTTTGGTTGTGTGTCTGTGTCTGTCTGCACTTGATGCCCACATACTTCACAGCATCGCTTTTTCTTGCTGCAGGGCCAGAAACACAAATCTCTCTCTCACACACACACACACGCACGCGCACGCGCGCACAGGACCTTTTAGGTTCCCTGGGACCAGTAGACCTGAACACCATGTATGTAGTATAAATGTGGGCGGGGTTATGGTGTGCGGTCAATGAAAATTTGGTCTGATATATGTTCTTCGCAGAAAATGAGCCAAGGCCAAGGAGTCTGAGTTTGAAAAAAATATTGCATTGTATTATTTTTCTTTTGATGAAAATGGGTCCCACAGACCCAAGAATACCATACAAGGGTTAATATAAAAACATTAAACATTTAAAAAAAACTTGACAAGACAAATGTGTCACAAAACCATAGAAATTGTTTCTGTTCTGATCATTCAAAATAAATGACCCCTTAACAAAGGCAATTATTATTATGTTTAATTTACTTTACCAGGAAAAGGCTGTATAAATGTGGTGAATCGGTGCATCACCCGGACAGCCGTTTTGTAGTGGTCGATTTCTCTGTCTCTGTTGACAAGTGTCTGTCCGTCTCATGCTGAGGCCATTGTTGCAGCGGAGCGTCCATTTGTATGTCGGGTCAAGTCATAAAGGCAGGGCAAGGCCAATATATTTGTAGAGCAAGGCAAATGTATTTGAAGAGCGCAATTCGTACACAAGGCAATTCAAGTGCTTCACTCAACAGGAAAACAATGTTATTAAAATCAACGGGAACAAGAGGTAGACATGACAGAAATCATAATCTGTTTTAAAGCTCGTTTGGAGAGGCCAGTGAGCGGCCGTTACAGTCTAATCTACTGGAGACAAACACATGGATAAGTCTCACTAAATCTGGTTTAGACACTATATTTTATATTTTTGCAATGTTTTTTAGATGGTAAAAAGCTGCTGATGTTATTGATTTGACGTGTTAAAGTTCAAGTCTGAGTCCAGTATTACCCCCAGATTTATAACTTGGTTTGTAGGTTTTAGAGCGAGACTCTGGAGGTGACGCTAACACTTTCTCTTTGTTTCTGTGACAAAAATGATTATGTCAGTCTTGTCTGAGTTCAGCTGGAGAAAGTTGTTTTGCATCAGACACTGATCTGTGGCACCAGCAGGAGGCCCTCTGGCACCAGCAGGAGGCCCTCTGGCACCAGCAGGAGGCCAGTCCACACACTGATCTGTTGGATGCAGTGACAGAGTGAATCCACTGGTCCATATTCACCTGCGACAGTGAAACATAGATCTGACTCGTCTGCATAATTGTGACAGGACATAACTGTTTCGTATTAGCTGTCCCAATGGCAGCAAGAACAGATTGAACAGAAAGGGTCCAAGGATTGACCCTTGGGGTACCCCACAGGTCAATGCCATGCTCTCAGAGACACAGCTACCAATCTCAACAAAGTATTTCCTGTTATCGAGGTCGGACTTTAACCAATTTAAGGCCATAGCAGTGATGCCCACCCAGTCCTCTAACCTCTGTAGAAGTATCCCTTGGTCAACAGTGTCAAAAGCAGCACTGAGATCCAGCAATACTAAAACAGAGGCTTCACCATCATCAGTGCTCAGACGGATGTCATTTTTCACTTTAATGAGAGCCGTCTCAGTGCTGTGATGCGATCTAAAACCGGACCGGAAGACATCAAAGGAGTCACTTATTAGGAGGAACTGAATAAGCTGTTTATAAATTACATTTGAAAGTTAAATTTGAAAAAGTGGGATCCAGGCTGCTCTTCTTTAGCCGCGGCTTAATAACTGCATAACCCAAAAGGCTGTTGGTCTGGTGCAGAGCACAGGGCTTTAGTTGGGACATGAAGTCGGCAATAGACATGGACCGGCCTCCTGCTGGTGCCAGAGTCAGGACTAAACATGGACCGGCCTCCTGCTGGTGCCAGAGTCAGGACTAAACATGGACCGGCCTCCTGCTGGTGCCAGAGTCAGGACTAAACATGGACCAGGCTTCCTGCTGGTGCCAGAGTCAAGTCTAAACATGGACCGGCCTCCTGCTGGTGCCAGTGTCAGGACTAAACATGGAGCGGCCTCCTGCTGGTGCCAGAGTCAGGACTAAACATGGACCGGCCTCCTGCTGGTGCCAGAGTCAGGACTAAACATGGACCGGCCTCCTGCTGGTGCCAGAGTCAAGTCTAAACATGGAGCGGCCTCCTGCTGGTGCCAGTCAGGACTAAACATGGAGCGGCCTCCTGCTGGTGCCAGAGTCAGGACTAAACATGGAGCAGCCTCCTGCTGGTGCCAGAGTCAGGAATAAACATGGACCGGCCTCCTGCTGGTGCCAGAGTCAGGACTAAACATGGACCGGCCTCCTGCTGGTGCCAGAGTCAAGTCTAAACATGGAGCAGCCTCCTGCTGGTGCCAGAGTCAGGAATAAACATGGACCGGCCTCCTGCTGGTGCCAGAGTCAGGACTAAACATGGAGCGGCCTCCTGTTGGTGCCAGAGTCAGGACTAAACATGGAGCGGCCTCCTGCTGGTGCCAGAGTCAGGACTAAACATGGACCGGCCTCCTGCTGGTGCCAGAGTCAGGACTAAACATGGACCGGCCTCCTGTTGGTGCCAGAGTCAGGACTAAACATGGACCGTCCTCCTGCTGGTGCCAGAGTCAGGACTAAACATGGACCGGCCTCCTGCTGGTGCCAGAGTCAGGACTAAACATGGACCGGCCTCCTGTTGGTGCCAGAGTCAGGACTAAACATGGACCGTCCTCCTGCTGGTGCCAGAGTCAGGACTAAACATGGACCGGCCTCCTGCTGGTGCCAGAGTCAGGACTAAACATGGACCGGCCTCCTGCTGGTGCCAGAGTAAGGACTAAACATGGACCGGCCTCCTGTTGGTGCCAGAGTCAGGACTAAACATGGACCGGCCTCCTGCTGGTGCCAGAGTCAGGACTAAACATGGACCGGCCTCCTGCTGGTGCCAGAGTCAGGACTAAACATGGACCGTCCTCCTGCTGGTGCCAGAGTCAGGACTAAACATGGACCGGCCTCCTGCTGGTGCCAGAGTCAGGACTAAACATGGACCGGCCTCCTGCTGGTGCCAGAGTCAGGACTAAACATGGACCGGCCTCCTGTTGGTGCCAGAGTCAGGACTAAACATGGACCGGCCTCCTGCTGGTGCCAGAGTCAGGACTAAACATGGACCGGCCTCCTGCTGGTGCCAGAGTCAGGACTAAACATGGACCGGCCTCCTGCTGGTGCCAGAGTCAGGACTAAACATGGACCGGCCTCCTGCTGGTGCCAGAGTCAGGACTAAACATGGACCGGCCTCCTGCTGGTGCCAGAGTCAGGACTAAACATGGACCGGCCTCCTGCTGGTGCCAGAGTCAGGACTAAACATGGACCGGCCTCCTGCTGCTGCCAGAGTCAGGACTAAACATGGACCGGCCTCCTGCTGGTGCCAGAGTCAGGACTAAACATGGACCGGCCTCCTGCTGGTGCCAGAGTCAGGGCTAAACATGGACCGGCCTCCTGCTGGTGCCAGAGTCAGGACTAAACATGGACCGGCCTCCTGCAGGTGCCAGAGTCAGGACTAAACATGAACCGGCCTCCTGCTGGTGCCAGAGTCAGGACTAAACATGGACCGGCCTCCTGCTGGTGCCAGAGTCAGGACTAAACATGGACCGGCCTCCTGCTGGTGCCAGAGTCAGGACTAAACATGGACCGGCCTCCTGCTGGTGCCAGAGTCAGGACTAAACATGGACCGGCCTCCTGCTGGTGCCAGAGTCAGGACTAAACATGGACCGGCCTCCTGCTGGTGCCAGAGTCAGGACTAAACATGGACCGGCCTCCAGGCTTCTACACTGACAATGTTCAAATCTAAGATAAAAACAGTTTTATTTAGCTGTGTTTATGACTGAAAGGATTTTATTTGCACTCTTCTCTTTTATGTCTTAAAAGTGTTTTGTGATTTTAATGCATTTCCCCCCTGTTGTGTGAAGCACTTTAACTTGCTTGTGCATTTGTTCAATAAACTTTAGGCAGCCATATTTGAGTCCCTCTATCCCAGTGGGAGTCTTCACCCATCCATCAGTCTGAAATAAATGAAATGTAATTTGCCAGTCCGGTCAATTATGAAAAATAGAAAAGTACTCATTAATTATAATTTTCTTTTTGGACCACGGTACAAAAACTTTTAGAACTCGAGGGAGAAAAGACTCAAAGATGTTGAAATGGACAGCACAGTGAATGGGGAGTACTCAGGCGCGAGAGTGATAATGTCTGTTAAGAGGACGGACGATTAAAACCTGTGATAAAAGCCCTGAGAGGAGAGCGGATCTGAGGAGGGGACGAGCGCCGCGCTTTTAACGTGTCTCTGCACTCAGATCCGCCAAAATACACATTTAAAAAGATGTGGTTCAGACTCTTTACAAGCAGGTGTGGAAAACGGGAATACAATACTAGAATCAGATGATGTCGTGGTTTGAAACAGAGGGGCGGGGCCTATAAAGACATGTGTAGATGAGCCTAATCCCCCAAACATAATCAATGTTTTCTTAATGAATAATTATCGACATTGTACCTGAAGAATAAGTATCTTTTGCTTCTATGTGCAAACCCTTCCAATGCCACATGACCATCACCAAAAGGCCCAGTGCAGGTTAACAGGAAGTACAAATGACCCCGCCCTTGCCCACCGGTTCTAGTCACAGTCTGGCAGTGGAAAGCTGAGCGTGCCACTCACCACACGCTTGTTCTGCGCTCTGTCCCTGATTATTTAGAATTCAGTCCTGTTCCTCTTCCGTTGTGTCATTTAGACGGGAGGATGATTGACAGGCTGAGTAAACAGAGCAACCGTGTCCCGTTCCCTGGATGTCGAAGTGGACTAGCATGAATCAAGCTAAATACAACTCCAGGTATGTTTTTGATGGAGAAAAACACGGACCAACAGGGACCAAAGTGTCATGGGGCAAAATATTTCTTTCCGTTCTTCTTTCCTCTGCTCGTCACAGCTCTGGGAGGAAAGCTCAGAGCAGGAGGTGGCGGTGTAGTGCCTGGTTTGAAATGGCGTTGGCAGAGCACCGGTCCGATGTGTCAAAGCACTTTGAGGCGCAGAGACTGAAAAAGAGGGTTATTGTAGGAGTGAGCTGGCCTTTACAGACTGTCATTTAGTGATGTGTGCGTGTACAGAATCAGGTCGAGGCATTAGTGAAGCGCAGGAGAGAGCGAAAGAATGAGGAGGAAGGAAACCATCGAGGAAACCACTGCATCCTTTTTGGTCCAGTTATTTCCATCTAATGCGTTATTGATTACACTGAAAGAAGATTATATTATATTAACATCAGCTTGTTCAGAATAAGACATCATTTTAGGCACACCAAAGGGAGTGTTCTTCCCACAGTGGAAATAACGCTCATTCACACACTACATTCACATACTACATTCACACACTACACTCACACACTACATTCACACACTACACCCACACACTACATTCACACACTACACTCACACACTACATTCACACGCTACACTCACACACTACATTCACGCACTACATTCACACACTACACTCACACACTGCACCCACACACTACACTCACACACTACATTCACACACTACATTCGCACACTACACTCACACACTACATTCAAACACTACACTCACACACTACACCCACACACTATACTCACACACTACATTCACACACTACATTCACAAATTACACCCACACACTACACTCACACACTACATTCACACACTACATTCACACACTACACTCACACACTACATTCACACACTACACTCACACACTACACTCACACACTACACTCACACACTACACTCACACACTACATTCGCACACTACATTCACACACTACATTCACATACTACACTCACACACTACATTCACACACTACATTCACACACTACACTCACACACTACATTCACACACAACATTCGCACACTACATTCACACACTACACTCACATACTTCATTCACACACTACACTCACACACTACACTCACACACTACATTCACACACTACACTCACACACTACATTCACACACTACATTCACAAATTACACCCACACACTACACTCACACACTACATTCACACACTACACTCAAACACTACATTCACACACTACACTCACACACTACAATCACACACTACATTCACACACTACACTCACACACTACACTCACACACAACATTCGCACACTACATTCACACACTACACTCACACACTACATTCACAAACTACATTCACACACTACACTCACACACTACACTCACACACTACACTCACACACTACACTCACACACTACATTCACACACTACATTCACATACTACACTCACACACTACATTCACACACTACATTCACACACTACACTCACACACTACATTCACATACTACATTCACATACTACACTCACACACTACATTCACACACTACATTCACACACTACACTCACACACTACATTCACACACTACACTCACACACTACATTCACACACTACACTCACACACTACATTCACACACTACACTCACACACTACATTCACACACTACACTCACACACTACACTCACACATTACATTCACACACTACATTCACACACTACACTCACACACTACACTCACACACTACACTCACACACTACATTCACACACTCACACTCACACACTACACTCACACACTACACTCACACACTACACTCACACACTACATTCACACACTACACTCACACACTACACTCACACAGTACACTCACACACTACATTCACACACTACATTCACACACTACACTCACACACTACACTCACACACTACATTCACACACTACACTCACACACTACACTCACACACTACACTCACACACTACATTCACACACTGCATTCACACACTACACTCACACACTACACTCACACACTACACTCACACACTACACTCACACACTACATTCACACACTACACTCACACACTACATTCACACACTGCATTCACACACTACACTCACACACTACACCCACACACTACACTCACACACTACATTCACACACTACACTCACACACTACACTCACACACTACACTCACACACTACATTCACACACTACACTCACACACTACACTCACACACTACACTCACACACTACATTCACACACTACACTCACACACTACACTCACACACTCCACTCACACACTAAACTCACACACTACACTCACACATTACATTCACACACTACATTCACACACTACACTCACACACCACATTCACACACTCCACTCACACACTACACTCACACACTACACTCACACATTACATTCACACACTACATTCACACACTACACTCACACACCACATTCACACACTGCATTCACACACTACACTCACACACTACACTCACATACTAAATTCACACACTACACTCACACACTACACTCACACACTACATTCACACACTACACTCACACACTACACCCACACACTACACTCACACACTACATTCACAAATTACACCCACACACTACACTCACACACTACACTCAGACACTACATTCACACACTGCATTCACACACTACACTCACACACTACACTCACATACTTCATTCACACACTACACTCACACACTACACTCACACACTACATTCACACACTACACTCACACACTACACTCACACACTACATTCACAAATTACACCCACACACTACACTCACACACTACACTCAGACACTACATTCACACACTACATTCACACACTACACTCACACATTACATTCACACACTACACTCACACACTACACTCACACATTACATTCACACACTACATTCACACACAACACTCAAATACAACATTCACACACTACACCCACACACTACACTCACACACTACACTCAGACACTACATTCACACACTGCATTCACACACTACACTCACACACTACACTCACATACTTCATTCACACACTAGACTCACACACTACACTCACATACTTCATTCACACACTACACTCACACACTACACTCACACACTACATTCACACACTGCATTCACACACTACACTCACACACTACACTCACATACTTCATTCACACACTAGACTCACACACTACACTCACATACTTCATTCACACACTACACTCACACACTACACTCACACACTACATTCACACACTACACTCACACACTACACTCACACACTACATTCACACACTACACTCACACATTACATTCACACACTACACTCACACATTACATTCACACACTACACTCACACACTACATTCACACACTACACTCACACACTACACTCACACACTACACTCACACACTACATTCACACACTACACTCACACATTACATTCACACACTACATTCACACACAACACTCAAATACAACATTCACACACTACACTCACACACTACACCCACACACTACACTCACACATTACATTCACACACTACATTCACACACAACACTCAAATACAACATTCACACACTACACTCACACACTACACTCACACACTACACCCACACACTACACTCACACACTACACTCACACACTACACTCAGACACTACATTCACACACTGCATTCACACACTACACTCACACACTACACTCACATACTTCATTCACACACTACACTCACACACTACACTCACACACTACATTCACACACTGCATTCACACACTACACTCACACACTACACTCACATACTTCATTCACACACTAGACTCACACACTACACTCACATACTTCATTCACACACTACACTCACACACTACACTCACACACTACATTCACACACTACACTCACACACTACATTCACACACTACACTCACACATTACATTCACACACTACACTCACACATTACATTCACACACTACACTCACACACTACATTCACACACTACACTCACACACTACACTCACACACTACACTCACACACTACATTCACACACTACACTCACACATTACATTCACACACTACATTCACACACAACACTCAAATACAACATTCACACACTACACTCACACACTACACTCACACACTACACTCACACACTACATTCACACACTACACTCACACATTACATTCACACACTACATTCACACACAACACTCAAATACAACATTCACACACTACATTCACACACTACACTCACACACTACATTCACACACAACACTCACACACTACATTAATTCCTTCATGTCATTATTGTTGCTTCTGTTTCAGGTTTGTTGTTAGCATTCTGTAGCGTTAGCTTCACTGTAGCGTGGCACCACGTTGTTGTCAGAGTCGTCATAATTCTTATGTTGTAGCTTCTCTTTTTGAATCCATTCACAACAAAGAATCCAAACTTTCCCGTCTCCATGCTGCTTGGTCCATCGGTTGCCACGACAACGGGGTTGAACTTCTGCGTCACATCTCCATCGTGTTCTTTGATTGATTTGATTGGATTGGAGATTCAGCTGTGGCAAAAAATATGATGAATTCAGCAAAATTCGGGACGAAAAAAAGGACGTTGAGACGTTTAGAATCAATATCAGCTTCAAGACTAAAAACGAGATCTAAATCCCAGACGGAGCGTCACACTGGACTAGACTCACCCGATGATCTCTGAGTTCGCTGAAATACAGGAGGTAAAATTGTGGTCACAGATGATGTTCATAATAATCACAATTCACAGAGGCCCCTTAAACTCACCCACTCAGGATTTCAGAGTAAACCCCATGAATAGGTGCAACGTTTAGGACTTGATGGAATACTTTCCTTTGGGCTTGTTAATGACTCTGGCCACGGTCCTCGGTGGTTCTGAAGCTCACGCTCTCCAGACTCGGGGCCACAGACTCTCTCTCAGCAGGAGCCCCGTGTGCTCCTTTGTCTCGCCCGCTCCCATTACAGGCTAATTCACCCGCGCCGCTCTTATCCTTTTAATACACTTCCTTAATGCGCCGCTGCATAATTCTGCCTTCAATCACCCGGCTCTCCAGATAACACGGTGGTCCTGGAAAATCACCTTCTTTGTCTGTTTTGTGCACTTCCATTAGACTGTAGTGAAGAAAATGCATTTGGACTATGGAGATCTTCTGTCATGGCCCCATAAAGCACTTAGAGAGAAACACACAAGGGAATTCAAGGTGCCACATTCCACAAACAGTCTAATGCTCCTCTGTGTTTTTAAAGTCTTTTAGTCTTTTTTAAATCCTCTAACACTTTTACAGGATTCGCTCTGATCTTTTAAAACAGCATTTCATTTCAAAGTATATCTTGTTGTAGTTCTCTTAATCGTAAGGAACTATTTGAGGCTTTTTTAATGCACACACATAAGGCACAGTGAGACCTTTTATACTTCCAGGCCCCTAAGGCCCCTAAGGCCCTATGTAGGGAAATACTGTACGTTTCATTCATTCTCAGATTTAGACTTTAAATTTTGTTAATCTACAAGAGAAATGACTTGGAGACAGTAGTTCTGCAAATAAATGAAAATTCACGGTTTTATGTAGGTTAACACTAAAAAGAGTAGGAAAAAAAGGCTTTTGTTTCCTAACTAATTTTAAAATGTTCTAATTTGATAGACAGTTGGACCCTGTCAGCCACTGATGTGATGAGAACATGAGCAACTGGTTGGTTCCTCTGACTAAACAGGGGCCAGGGATGATACTGTTCTGTGTGTCTAATCTGTCCCTCAATAAATATACATCATTTTACACAAACTCCACTCATGCAGAGAGAGTATGTGATGCCACAGGACACGATCCATAAGGTCTTAGGTTCAGTTCCTTGATCAGGTGAAGCCTCTGTGGAGCAGAGAAAATGAGATTCAAAATCTCTGTTTTACTAAATAAAGGTTCAAACAAAAGACCTCAGAGGAGTGTGTGGCATGAAGCCTA
The DNA here is from genome assembly GCF_026437365.1 of Eucyclogobius newberryi. Classification (NCBI taxonomy): domain Eukaryota; kingdom Metazoa; phylum Chordata; class Actinopteri; order Gobiiformes; family Gobiidae; genus Eucyclogobius; species Eucyclogobius newberryi. The sequence continues at coordinate 5,122,768 of NW_027315857.1, forward strand.
AATAAAGTCCCATAAGATGCTCAGCTCAGAGGAACGATGGCAGCTGTGCTCCAGCGTCTACAGCAGACATTTCACTGAGCAGCAGGAGGAGGAGTGGCAGCTCCAGCATCCTTCATCATCGGCACAGCGACCCGTCACCTAGCAACCAGTACACAATGGCTGCAGTCACCTAGGCAACAGCTTGGTTTAGCCGGACGAGGAATGCACGGAGAGACAGGTAGACAGATGGAGTGATAGAAGAGAGGTGTGAAAATCACAGCTCCA
>NW_027315857.1:5130531-5203822 GCF_026437365.1 Eucyclogobius newberryi
ATCTAGACAATGTTTTTTATAAAACAAGACGTTTCAACTGTCATCAGGAAGAAATGTTCAACTTGAATGCTCTGGTCTGAGAGGAATGAGAGACTATAATGAAAAGTTTTGATACTTTAAAATGGTGTGAACCACCAATGTTGAGCTGACAGGAGACAGACTCCACTAATACTATGAATGTCACTTGCGGACATCAGATCATGTCCAGAAAGCAATATTCTGTGCGGGCAAGCGGGCCAACCCCTGTTTGCTACTTTTATTTTCTTCTAATATGCACAGCTGATAAAGCCTACATGCATTACCTGATGGAGCAGAGCTGGTGCTATCAAAACGGGCCATTCACCAAGCGTGCATCTCCCTAAGCAGCGGCACAACTTTCATTTGTGTTAAATAAACTAAAATGCTCTTCACAAGCAAGGACCACTTCCCCAAGTGTTTATTGGCATACGAGAAACATGAACAACACAAATGTACAGAAATTTATGCTGTTTTGGGGCTTCTGGCAATGAGGGCTGTAGGCTCCCGAGCCTCGATACCCCCAAAAGAAGGGGTTATGGTGGGTGTAGACCTTGAAGGCCATGAAGAACCGGTGCTCAATGATATAATGAGGTGGTCAACGATGCAATCTGGCCTTGATCGGTTGTGAGGATTGAGTCCTGAGGGGAAGCGCCACTTGACAACCAGTACGCAAAGTCCTGGAAGATTGCAAAGGATCGTGTTTGAACTACCAGTGTGATCTGGCTTGTTGGAGATGAAAGCTAGGTTGAAGATCCTTGATGCCGGAGTGAGGAGAACTGTTGTGGACAAGGCAACCTCTGAGCAGGGGAACAAACCAGAGAAGGAAAAAGGAACATGCCAATGCAAGCTTTCGTCGTTTGGTCTCACCACAGGACGGCGAGGGAATCATCGACCTTAAGATCACACCTGAAAAGATGTTGATGCCGCTCGGGTAGGCTTTTAGTACCTGCAAATATAGACTGGTAGTCAAATGTGAATGGGAAGTAATAGGTTAGGAAAAGTAGGTTGAACGCGGGAAAGATAGAGCGATAGAGTCCCACACCCGAGTGGGGCTCGGGTGTGGGACGTGTTAGCTGAGGATGGAGGAACTGGGGTCGATGGCAGTTCCGCTTCGGTAAATCAATGTTCTGAATGTATTTGTTGACGGTGTCGATGACTGCAGGGTCATCGGACTGGATAGCCATGAACATGGATGGCCCGACAGGAAGGCAGCAAGCCCGACGGTATCGATCTAAAGCAAGGCAGCCGAAGACATGCAAACTCGCAAATGAAGTGGAGAACCTCGTCAAGCTGGGAGGAAGAACCACTTGCATTAAAGTTAACCCCAAAACCGGCTGATGGAACAGCATATCAAAGTGGAGCAGCGACTTGATGGACTGGATGAGAATGATGACGCTTTGGAGTGATGAACAGAAGACGTTTGGGTCGGGAGGTGGGAGATTAGGGGCTTGTCCCTAGGGGATGATCTGCATGATGAAGTTGAGATGACCAAATGGGGACAATCTGCTGTTTGGAGCATGAAGAGAAGGTTCCTGAGACGAGAGCTCCGGTTTAACTTCGGGTTGTTACCTGGAAACTCCCAGAACATGGAAGGACCGGCATCCTGGTGCCCAAAGAGGGAAGAGGCGGCATCCCGGTGCCCAAAGAGGCGGAATCCCGGGGAATTCATGGAATAGGAGATGGCAGCCGATACTACGACAAAACCGATATGAGCCAATTCGTGATAACCATTCACGACTAAAAAAAAAAAGTGTATGAATAAATAAGTATGATGGCAGTAGTTTAGGCGGCATGAGTTTTCTTGGCGAAGCTAGCATGAGTCAGGTCCCCTGTCCTTAGACCCTCCTTCTCGGCAAGGAAGTGTGTTGTTTTGTTTTTTAATGTATTTATATAATTATTTTTATGATATATAAATATACATAGTATTTTTTTTTTTTTTTTTTACATTTCCTTCGAGAGATGTCAGCTTCTATTAGGACAACCATTGGAAGCCGGAGGGGCCAGCAAATACAGTCCTGTAGATTTGGAGGAAAGACAAAAAAACACACTGTGGAATGTCCAACAACATTAAGACTTATCTGGAGGAAATGTCTCTGCCTCCTTTGGGACGCTTGTTAGAGGACTGCCATACCAAAAAGGCGTGTCCTGAAATGCTACAAGAAATTAAAAAGATAAGAGGAGAAATTAATTTTCTGACTTCACAGGAAATAGTTAAAAAAATTCTCTTTACCAAACAAATATTATGAGAGTGGATCAAAATGGTCTAAATTACTATCTCGGAAACTTAGAAAACAACAAGCTGAAAGAACCATTTTTAAAATAGGAGACAGGCAAAATAATGTCATCTTAACCAAACAAGATAATCAATCAGAATTTGAATCCTTCTATAAAAAGCCTTTTTCAATCATTCCAGACGATAAAGACAATATAAATTCCTTTGTTGACACCCTCAATTTGCCCGTTATGTCAGAAGACAAAAAATAAGAAATAGGAGCTGAATTAACAGTTTTGGAAATACAGGGCGCAATCAAAAGAATTAAGAACAATAAATCTCCAGGAGCGATGGGTTCACCTCAGAGTGTATAAAGCTCTAATGACACACCTCAGAGTGTATAAAGCTCTAATGACACACCTCAGAGTGTATAAAGCTCTAAAGACACACCTCAGAGTGGTATAAAGCTCTAAAGACACACCTCAGAGTGTTATAAAGCTCTAAAGACACACCTCAGAGTGTATAAAGCTCTAATGACACACCTCAGAGTGTATAAAGCTCTAATGACACACCTCAGAGTGTATAAAGCTCTAATGACACACCTCAGAGTGTATAAAGCTCTAAAGACACACCTCAGAGTGTATAAAGCTCTAAAGACACACCTCAGAGTGTATAAAGCTCTAATGACATACCTCAGAGTGTATAAAGCTCTAAAGACACACCTCAGAGTGTATAAAGCTCTAATGACACACCTCAGAGTGTATAAAGCTCTAATGACACACCTCAGAGTGTTATAAAGCTCTAAAGACACACCTCAGAGTGTATAAAGCTCTAATGACACACCTCAGAGTGTATAAAGCTCTAATGACACACCTCAGAGTGTATAAAGCTCTAATGACACACCTCAGAGTGTTATAAAGCTCTAAAGACACACCTCAGAGTGCTATAAAGCTCTAAAGACACACCTCAGAGTGTATAAAGCTCTAAAGACACACCTCAGAGTGTATAAAGCTCTAAAGACACACCTCAGAGTGGTATAAAGCTCTAAAGACACACCTCAGAGTGTTATAAAGCTCTAAAGACACACCTCAGAGTGTTATAAAGCTCTAAAGACACACCTCAGAGTGTTATAAAGCTCTAAAGACACACTTCAGAGTGTATAAAGCTCTAATGACACACCTCAGAGTGTTATAAAGCTCTAAAGACGCACCTCAGAGTGTATAAAGCTCTAAAGACACACCTCAGAGTGTTATAAAGCTCTAAAGACACACCTCAGAGTGTTATAAAGCTCTAAAGACACACTTCAGAGTGTATAAAGCTCTAATGACACACCTCAGAGTGTTATAAAGCTCTAAAGACGCACCTCAGAGTGTATAAAGCTCTAAAGACACACCTCAGAGTGTATAAAGCTCTAAAGACACACCTCAGAGTGTATAAAGCTCTAAAGACACACCTCAGAGCGGTATAAAGCTCTAAAGACACACCTCAGAGTGTATAAAGCTCTAAAGACACACCTCAGAGTGTATAAAGCTCTAAAGACACACCTCAGAGCGGTATAAAGCTCTAAAGACACACCTCAGAGTGTATAAAGCTCTAATGACACACCTCAGAGTGTATAAAGCTCTAAAGACACACCTCAGAGTGTATAAAAGTGGTATAAAGCTCTAAAGACACACCTCAGAGTGTATAAAGCTCTAAAGACACACCTCAGAGTGCTATAAAGCTCTAAAGACACACCTCAGAGTGTTATAAAGCTCTAAAGACACACCTCAGAGTGTTATAAAGCTCTAAAGACACACTTCAGAGTGTATAAAGCTCTAATGACACACCTCAGAGTGTTATAAAGCTCTAATGACACACCTCAGAGTGCTATAAAGCTCTAAAGACACACCTCAGAGTGTTATAAAGCTCTAAAGACACACCTCAGAGTGTTATAAAGCTCTAAAGACACACTTCAGAGTGTATAAAGCTCTAATGACACACCTCAGAGTGTTATAAAGCTCTAATGACACACCTCAGAGTGTTATAAAGCTCTAAAGACACACCTCAGAGTGTTATAAAGCTCTAAAAGACACACCTCAGAGTAATATAAAGCTCTAAAGACACACTTACTACTTTCCTATATATATATATTTATTTCCTTTTAACTGGGCACTTAATAAAACTCAGACTCTCCTGTACTGGCTGTTAAAGATGATCAAATGAAAAGCTTTTAAATGCTGGCTTGGAGAAACAGGACTTTTATAGGTTTTGATCAGGAGTTAATAACCGAGAAATGAAACAGGGTAATGACCATTGTGGCCCTCTGACTGAGATGTTTATCAAGGCTTATAAATCCGAACGGCATTATATCAATGCATTTCTAATCTGGATAAATACTCGTATAATATATTACAAGTATTCCTTAAGTGGGAAGGAGAGAGTGGTCTTGTTTTGACAGACAGTGGGAAGATGAGGAAGATGACAAAATCACATGAGAGAGTTTTGTTGGAAGAATATATCACATTTATTCAGAACACCATGTCCCATTATTCATAGGGAGGTAAAGAGAAAGTGTGGCAGCAGGAGGGAAAACCACTATCACATTATCCTGAGAATTATCCTGTTGTTCAGATGTTTTGGACTGAAATTAAAGTTGAACTGCAGATTGTATTTGACACTGAGATTCCACTTAATTTTGAAACGATGTACTTGGGCCTAAAATCTCCTGCCATGGACACAGTGAATGGATAACCGTGGAATGTGCTTTTGGCAGTGGGGAAAAAAGCCATAACAAAGAAATGAATGACGCTAAACCCCCCGACCAAGAACTGGACTGACATAATAACAGGAATCAGACCAAATGAAAAAAAAAAAAAACATTTAAACTTAATTTGGAAAAGGACAAATTTGGCCGACTCTGGACTCGTTGGAACTGTTTTATACTGGTTGAAATGTTTGATTATTTGTTTGATTGACGTTTCGCTCTCTGGCCATGATCTGTTTTGTGTTTTATTTAGATTTTTTTTTTTTTTAATATAAATTCTTCTTTTTTTTTAAACTAATGAATAAAATTAAGAAAATACAAATTCAATAATCACAACTAAGTACAGGAATGGGGGCAGGGATAGGGGGTAGGTGAGCACGTGATCGTCAGGACCATACGGGATTATTCAAACGACAACTTTGAGTAAACTAATGATCAGGAAACGAGGTAAAAGCTTATTAAAATAGATTATATTTTATGTCCTCTTTAAGATAAGGGTTCTCAATTATTGACCTTATTGTGGACTCAAACTGTCCCCATAAGGAAATCAGGTCCCCACAAGTCTTGGCAAACGTGCACACACACACAAAGGCGATCACACACAAGCACAATCAGATGGCGAGCGCTGCCGTCAGCCAATCAGAGCTCAGTGCTGTGTGAGTGATTAGTAATCAGCCACATTGTGTCTGAATGCAGATTGTTAACATGGCGACAGGGCAGGGGGGCTGGTCGTATCGCTGTGGACCTCATCAGAGCCCTGTCCTGCTCAGATCTGGACTCTTCACCCGCCCTCTGTGTGTTCTAACGCCTTCTGAAGCTCGTCCATGTGGGTCGTTAGAAAAGCCTTACATATCGCAAACGTTCATTCTTCTGTAGCGCTGATGGGGACACGTTTTGTTTTGGCCTTTGCATTGGTGTTATGGTCAAAACTGTCCCTTTGACCAGTTGGATTACTGATGGCTTGTCTGTAGGATGTCGCAGTCTAATTTTAGAGTCACAATTATTATGAGGGGAAATATCGCAATTTTATAACTAATCATGATTATTAGTTTAGGAAACGTTCATATTGTATTTTTCATGTTTGAACTCAAACGCAAATATTCTTGTGAGAGGAAAATGTGAATTAGAACTAAGAAATAATTAGATTATTTTGAAAATAAAATATAATGGCCATGTTAAATAATATAAACATATTTATTGGCAAATCATTTTAAATACTATATCAGTTATTAGTGAGATGAGCTCTAGAATACACACTTTTCCAGTACTTTATGAAGAGCCAGTCTGTCTTTCTCTGTCGCGCCTCGAGACAAACTTCATGCATCAGTTTTGTTAAGTTCAGTGACGTATGTGAAACAGAAGTGCTCATAGGTCAACTCTTGGCCCATCTCAACTCGGGGAGATGAAAACCGTGATCTGTATAAATCTGTATAAATAATACTGAGAGATATCATTCTGGACTTTCCAGACTAAGTGTTAGTGCTTATCAATCAATACATTGAGTAGTTAAAGTTACTCTGCCATTGCATTTTATTGTTTGGTTTTGGAAATGAAGTATTTGGTAGGTTTTAAGTATCCATAGCTATTTCCATACAGTCTCCATAGATGCAGGGGAAACAAACAGCTCAGTTCACACAATTAAACAGTCCTTAAAGCCCTAATGTGTAAGAGTTCAGCCAAAAAATAAACTAACTAACACATTTATTCTATTATGGCTGCTTTCATTGCACTAAAAAACTTTCAAAACTTGCATTCTTACTGTCAGCGAACTTTCCTCTCCACAATCTATCTCTGATCAGATCTATCTCCACGGAGTCATGCAGGTGCACGGAGTCAGTGCTGACTCTACAGTCCCTTAGTTAAAATCTCACCAAATATTAAACACTTTTGTTGTCGTTGTAAGTTATAGAAACTGCTCAGAGTGCCAGCCATGCGTCCAGAAGAGCTGCCAACCAAGTCCATGGCAACTATATTATGTGTATAGGGATGGCAGAAATAAAGAGAACATTATAATTATAATGTTTCAATCGGACAGTTAGCAACCAAACATCACCAACTAAAAACCAGGGCTGTTTTGGTGATGGATGTGAACGATCAGAACATTACTTCTGACGTTACGCTGGACAAAACGCACCAAAAATAACAACAGTTAAAGGTCCCAAATCATGCAAAATCGACTTACAATGCTTGGTACCTTGTATATGTGCCCAAAGTGTTTTTTTGATTGATTCTTGCAGTCTTTAGCTAAAGAACAGTCTCTATCCTTCCCCTCTTTTAACCATGTTACAACATTGTTCCACCTTCAAAAACAGACCTGGACTTGCATTTAACTTCGTTCACGCTTGTTTGATTAATCCTGGTTTGTGTGTACATGCACATTTTACAGGGTCATATTTATCAAATCTGATATGAGACAAAGAGAAACATTCTGATTGGCCATGAGCCACAGGTTCACCACCACTGAGCAAATCTAAGCTTTTATTTTATTTTATTCAAATGTAGCTGGAGGGATTTGGTCCGAAACAGGACTGATTTTCTCTTTTAGTGCATTTCATTTCAATTTAATTCATTGTATTTTTGTAACACAAAATCACAACAGATTAAACAACGTTAAACAAGATTAAACAATGTCCATAGGGACTTGGCAATGTCCCAGCATCCTGTGTCCTTAGACAAATGTCCCAGGGTCCCCTGTCCTAAGACAAATATCCCAGGGTCCCCTGTCCTTAGACAAATGTCCCAGCATCCTGTGTCCTTAGACAAATGTCCCAGGGTCCCCTGTCCTAAGACAAATGTCCCAGCAGCCTGTGTCCTTAGACAAATGTCCCAGGGTCCCCTGTCCTAAGACAAATGTCCCAGCATCCTGTGTCCTTAGACAAATGTCCCAGGGGCCCCTGTCCTCAGACAAATGTCCCAGGGTCCCCTGTCCTTAGACAAATGTCCCAGGGTCCTCTGTCCTTAGACCCTCCTTCTCGGACAGGAAAACCTACAAAAACCTCTTTGAGAAAAAGTATAAACCTGGAAGAGTTCCACATGAAGGAGAGATCTGACTCTCACAGACGGACAGGAGGAAGCTGGACCCACTCAGGAGGAGAACCAGTTCTTCAGGAGGAGAACCAGTTCTTCAGGAGGAGAACCAGTTCTTCAGGAGGAGAACCAGTTCTTCAGGAGGAGAACCAGTTCTTCAGGAGAACTAGTTCTTCAGGAGGAGAACCATCTCTTCAGGAGGAGAACCAGTTCTTCAGGAGGAGAACCAGTTCTTCAGGAGGAGAACCAGCTCTTCAGGAGGAGAACCAGTTCTTCAGGAGGAGAACCAGTTCTTCAGGAGAACTAGTTCTTCAGGAGGAGAACCATCTCTTCAGGAGGAGAACCAGTTCTTCAGGAGGAGAACCAGTTCTTCAGGAGGAGAACCAGTTCTTCCAGGCAGATGAAGAACCGTTCATATTGAGATCCACACGTCGTCGATGTGCCTGTCCCACTCCCGGCGGGGATGTGGGAAAAGAAGATACAAATTTGAACAGTACTGAATACTGAGTACTAAATATAAATATTGTTTGATAGAATAAGTAGTGTTTATCAGAGGACAGAGCTCAAGCTGCCATACTTCCCCCATACTTCCCCCTCGGGCAGCGGAGCTGAAACTGTAGCTTTATATTTCTGTTCCTAACTGGCCTGACCATAAGCCATTTCAAAGAGGAACGTTTTAAGCCTGGACTTAAATGAAGAGACTGTGTCGATGTGGTCGATGGTCAAACGCTGAGGTCAGAACCAGGATTGAGACCAGTCCATCAGCAGCAGCTAATAACAAATCATTTGTGACTTTAACTAGTGCAGTTTCAGTGCTGTTGTGGGCTCTGAACCCTTCTGTGGTGGGCTCTGAACCCTGCTGTGGTGGGCTCTGAACCCTTCTGTGGTGGGCTCTGAACCCTGCTGTGGAAAACTTCACATTAGTGATTGTCCTGCAGGTGGCGACAAACCTGTTTTACTACAACTTGTTCAAGGATTTTTGAGACAAAGGGAAGATTATAAATAGGTCTGTAGTTTAACAATAGGTCGGGATCTAGATGAGGCTTTTTCAGAAGAGGTTTAATGACGTCATGTTTGAAGGATGTGGAACATAAACACTTTCTACTGAAGTAAGGCAAGGCAAGGCAAGGCAAGGCAAGTTTATTTGTAGAGCACATTTCATACACAAGGCAATTCAAAGTGCTTCACACAGCAGGAAAATGCATTCAAATCACAAAGAAATTACAGAAATACAATAAAATTAACTAAATTAAAAATTATCAATCCAACTGATTTTCTAAACTAATAAAATCACAAACAAAAGAGAAGAGTGCAAAGAAAAAATCCTTTCAGTCATATGCGCAGCTAAACAAAACAGTTTTTAGCTTAGATTTGAACATTGTCAGAGTAGAAGCCTGTCTCACATCTTCAGGAAGACTGTTCCAGATTTTAGCTGCATAAAACTGAAACGCAGATTCCCTATGTTTTGTCCTGACTCTGGGCACCAGCAGGAGGCCGGTCCCTGAGGTCCTCAGAGTCCGAGATGGTTCATATGGCACTAACATATCCAAGATGTACTTTGGTGCTAGGCCATGGAGAGACTTGTACACAAGCAGAGCTGCTTTAAAGTCTCTTCTCTGAGCCACAGGGAGCCAGTGCAGAGACCTGAGAACAGGACTAATGTGCTCATACTTCCTGGTTCTGGTCAGGACCCGAGCAGCAGCGTTCTGGATGTACTGCAGCTGTTTTACAGCTCGTTTGGAGAGACCAGTGAGCGGCCGTTACAGTCTAATCTACTGGAGACAAACGCGTGGATAAGTCTCTCTAAATCTGGTTTTGACAGTATATTTTTTATTTTGGCAATGTTTTTTAGATGGTAAAAAGCTGCTGATGTTATTGATTTGACGTGGCTATTAAAGTTCAAGTCTGAGTCCATTATTACCCCCAGATTTCTTACTTGGTTTGTAGGTTTTAGAGCGAGACTCTGGAGGTGACCGCTAACACTTTCTCTTTGTTTCTGTGACAAAGACGATTATTTCAGTCTTGTCTGAGTTCAGCTGGAGAAAGTTGTTTTGCTCCACACACTGATCTGTTGGATGCAGTGACAGAGTGAATCTACTGGTCCATATTCACCTGTCGACAGTGAAACATAGATCTGAGTGTCATAATTGTGATAGGACACATTTTCACTGCGTATCAACTGACCCAACGGCAGCATGTAGAGGTTGAACAGAAGGGGACCCAGGACTGACCCTTGGGGCACTCCACAGGTCAGGGTCATGTGGTCTGAGACACAGCTACCAATTTCAACAAAGTACTTCCTGTCTTCCAGATAGGACCTTAACCAGTTTAGGGCAGTGCCAGTGATGCCCACCCAGTCCTCTAGTCTCTGTAAGAGGATCCCATGATCCACAGTGTCAAAAGCAGCACTCAGATCTAACAGAATTAAGACTGAGGCTTTGCCCGTGTCAGTGTTCAGGCGGATGTCATTTGTCACCTTGACAAGAGCAGTCTCAGTGCTGTGATGAGGTCTAAACTGACTGAAAAACATCAAATGAGTTGTTTATTAAGAGGAAATCTGTGAGCTGTTGGTAAACAACCTTTTCAAGGACTTTGCCCCAAAATGGTAGATTAGAGATGGGCCGGTAATGACTCAGTACTGCGGCATCAAGACTGCTCTTCTTTAGGAGAGGCTTTATGACCGCAGTTTTCAAATACATTGGGAATGTTCCAGATTGAAGCGACATGTTAACTATGGTGCTAACAAACTGTTCAGCACAGACTTTAGAAATCTGGTGGGTAACACATCAAGGCAGCATGTAGATGAACTCAGACTGGTGATGATCTCATGGACAGTTTTGTCAGTTACTGGTGCAAAGTGAGTTAGCTCTAAGTGTCTTGGTGGTTTTAGGGTAATTTTTTGCATTGTGGGATTTATAGCATTTTTAATGCCCTGAACTTTGTCATTAAAGAATAATGCAAACTCATTACACTTGGATGTGGAAATGAGTTCTAACGGCAGCTGAGCTGGAGGGTTTGTTAATCTGTTTACTGTGGCAAACAGGACACGCGAGTTGTTACTGCAGCTTCCAATTATTTCAGAAAAATATCTTTCCCTAGTTCTACATAAGATTAGGTTGTACATGTTCAGCTTTTCTTTGTAAATCTCTTTTTGAACCTGGAGCTTTGACTTGCGCCATTTCCGTTCGGCCCTGCGGCACTCCCTTTTCTGTGCCCTGACCGAATCATCATTTCTCCACGGCGCCTTCTGCTTATTTTTAACCATTTTAGCCTTTATAGGGGCGATGGTGTCCAGAACATTCAAAACACTAGATGTAACAGAGTTCAACAAAACATTTACATTAGAACATGAGACATTTTCAAAGTTTATCATTTCCATAAACAGTGCACCTGTGCCATCACTTATGTGTCTCCTCTGAACAACTGCAGGACCAACCGGAGGTTTGGGAGAAACAGACACAGAAATGATCAGACAGAGCAACATCGATCACATTAACATTTGAAATATTTACCCCCTTTGTAATTATGAGATCTAGAGTGTGTCCTTTGCTGTGGGTGGGGCCTCTCACATGCTGAGTAAGACTGAAGGTTTCAAGGACAGCATCAAGCTCTTTAGCGTTTCTGTCACAAATATTATCAACATGCACATTGAAATCACCTGTAATGACCAAACCATCAAAGTCTGTGCATATGACTGAAAGCATCTCAGTAAAATCATCAATAAAACGTTGGCAGTGCTGGGGAGGCTTGTATAAAACAATGAAGAGAATGGATGGAGACTGTTTTAGCTCCATTTTAAAGGATACATACTCAAATGATGAAAACACCCCAAAAGACAACCTGCGGGTAATTATTTCATCTCTAAAGACAGCACAGACTCCACCCCCTTTTTTGTTTTCTCGTGTTTCAGATTCAAACTTAAAGTTGGGTGGAGCAGATTCTATCAGAACTACATTTCCTGTGTTTTTGTCAAGCCATGTTTCAGTTAAAAACATAAAATCAAGATTATAAGAAGAAATAAAATTATTGATTAAGAGAGATTTGTTACATAAGGATATGACATTTAGCACAGCAAGTTTCAGACTAGTTTCAATGAGACTGGGCTTTATCTTTTCACAGGGAATATGGATCACATTTCTCAGATTGGGCCTGACTCGCATTTTGTTTTTCCATCTGTGTGATGATGTGACTACAGAAATAGCACTAGGGGGGGCTCTTTTTACATAGGGCCCCGGGTTGGTTTGATTTTTAATGTGACAATAAGTCCCGGCAACGCTGAGACCCAGTGCATCCTAGCTATGGGAGATACCAGGTGAAAGGCGAGGTTGGATGGGTGGTGGGGCTTTTGTAGCCAAGGAGAGTTTGGAACCAGGTGAGAGGCGAGGGGGGATGGGGGATTATTATATTAAGAATAGAGTCTATAATTAGGGGGAGAATGTCTTTGAGGAGCTTGGAATGGGGTCTAGGACACAAGTGGAGCTTTTAGAGGACATAATGGCTGAAGTTCTCTCTCTTGATCAACAGCTGAATCTTTCTAAGTTTACAGGTGGATTTATATGTGACATTAGATTTACAGCTTGGGCTTGTTCAGGGCTAATAGTGGGAGTCATTTATCTCTGATTGTTTTTATTTTATTGTTAGAAAATAGAAGGAAATAATCCGAGCTGAGCACATCTCAAGCCCCATTCACACATGCAGCTTTACTGGGGAGTTTACCAGAGCGATGTGTGAATAGAGCCAGAACTGCAATTTTTATCTGGCAATTTCCCTTGGAAATTTCCTCTATCACTAGGACTAATGCAGGGAAGGAAAAAGTGTGAATGAAGCCAGAAAATTGCCAGTATTTGGTTATGAGCTTAGTTTCCCAGATTACGGTATGCCGTTAAGGCCGACCTGTTCTGGGACTGAAGCAGACCCTCCACAGACCCCAATGCTTTGACGTTTATATTATGAGCCAATGTTAATTACACTTTAGACTACTACTACTTTTAAATACTACTTAAATTGTTTAAGTTTGCTAGTCGTAAACGCCCCTGGAGGTCTGTGCGTCACCGCAGTGTGGTCTAACGTGGCCCCTAAACATCACAGGCTTCTAAATCTGTATTAGGGCGTCTGAACTTGTGTTTTGTGTAACTTTTGAGGCACCTTTGCTGAGATTATGTGATTAAAGGTGATTAAAACATGCAAAACTGAACATCTTTCTTTAATGAGCTAAAATGACAACGAGCTCTTAATATTAGCTCTCAAAAAACTGTCATGAAGACTGGGTTGTGTACATTGTCTTTATCCCTTCTCTTCTTGTTTATTATATGTCTTAATTTAGGCTTTTATTGACCATGCTCGTTACTGCAGTAGCAGCCTAAAGTGCCACCTCAGGGGCTGGTGCTCTGTCCTGCTCTGTCCTGCTCTGTCCTGCCTGCTTTGCCATGGCCCGGCCCAGTTGACGATTAGGACGGGGCTGGACCAGGGGCCACATGTCCGTGAGATTGTGATACGCAGTTGTGGTAGTGACCGGCCCAAAAGTGCTCCAGGCTTATTGCAGCAGATTGGTGATTGTGCCTCACATTGCGTGTTTAATCAGTGAGTATTGTGCGATCCTGATCCTGATTTATTAGTTTTATGATTTTGCAGACATCCTGGGGTGTGCACGAGGGTCAACTCCAGATTCAGGGCTTGTGCGTGTTGCACTCTATTAAAATCATTTAGTCAGTGGAGTGCGGTCAATGCAATGAAGGCAAGCAGTGATAAACCAATCAAATATAAAACTGTAACAACTGTATATAAATTGTATAAAACCGAAAGATATCCCCCAAAAAAATAAGCCTGTTATGCCCTCACTTCTGCCTGTTGAAGCGTGGCTAAAAGTCACTCTGTCTTTACTGTCTGAGCAATACTGCGAGGCCCATTCATTTTCTAACATGTGCTTTTACAACCTGAATGGACAGCAGCGCTCCGGAAAGTTTCAAAATTGAATTGAAAATGTTGAATAGCCCTGCCCTCACATAACTAATGTTTCCTAAATAAATCACATCTAAATTGTACCAAATTATACTTTTTTTATTTATAAGGGCCAATCTCTGCAATTCACAAAAATATGTTAAGTAATTCCACGAGGAAAGTACTTTTCTGCCTTTCATTAACCTGTTATTTCTCATCAAAATACCAAATGATGCGACAGATTGGAATAAATTACCTGAACTGAACTTGCCTTTGCCATAGTTCCACCTGTGATTGTGCTGCCCATTCCTCGCTCCTTTGACCCCGACAACCACCGAAGACGTGGACAATTTTCACATCTTCACACTGAAAGTCCATTTCAAATAATACACCAAACTACACCTTAGCATTATCCTCCTCCAGCTCATGTCTTTTCTTGGGAGTACGCGCAGGACCCAGCACTTGACCCGGTGTACCCGCCCTCGCCGAGAGCCTCTCTCCGCTCTTCACTGTTGACTAACAGGACAAGAGCAGCTAACAGCCTGAGCGAAGCATCCCTGACCCTGCCGTGTTTGTCCAGATCGCTGTGCTTTTGTGAGCGCCGCAGAGAGCTGAGCGTTTTTGGAACAATCCGAAGCGTCCCTCGTGAAAACAAATCAGACACATTTTCTCGAGTGGTGCCAATTTTTGTCTCATCTTGTCTCTCTGAGCGGACAACTGTTGCTCAAACTGTCAGATGTAAAGGAGGGTTTTGTTTGGCTTAGCGATGTCTACACGGCAACTATTGTTCAGAGAAGGGGGAAACATTGTGAAATCTTGTTTTAGGCTGGTACAGGTGGAATGTGCTCGGCAATATTGACAAAAAATTATATCTGTAATAGCAATAATGATGAATGATGAGAACGGTATGACAAAAACTAGTCAGTGCTGTACTTCAGATGACTTTACAGCATTTTCCATTGGTGGGGGTTTGCAGCTAAAACTAATTGTTAAAGAGCAGATTTTTGTTGCAATAGTGAGTTCTGTGGTTTAGTCACTAATAGAAATCATTAACATTTGTGAGTTTACCTTTTCAACATTTACTTATTTTTCATTTTTTAACAAGAACCAAACAAGACATAAAGAGAGTGTTAAGACAATTTATGTCCTGCTTTTATTTTCTTTTACAATCTGGTTAAAAAAACACGTTATATCTTTGGTTATCTTAGTTTAATACATATGTTTTTGATTAGCTATTTCCAGATAGTACGCACAGCTTTTTCCTGAAGATTTCCAAAGCAAAACCATGTCGTCTTCTCTTGAGTTTTTCACAAGCCTAAACTTGGCCCATTATTGACAAATGATCAAAATTACTAACAAAAATTATTCAAACGACAAGTGACAATGATGGCTCTTGCCACCCGCGCGACCGCCAGGCGTTCTCCCCGCCTCACCACCGCCCAGTCTTAGATGTGCCATTGGCGGGGACCACGGATTTACACGTCTCATTTCCTATGTGTTTTTTTTTTTCAGAGGTCGCTGTACAACCTTTATTTGAGCAACCTGTAAGATATAGTTATGAGATTGGCATTTTTATTAATTTGGTTCACTCTGACAACTTTGGTGCATTTGTGCCAATGTTTAGTTTGGCTTTAAGCCTGCATTGTTTTATTTGAGTCAGATTACCATTGGTTTAGACATGGGTCATTGAAAAAAAGGAAATGATGGTGTTTTTTGACCGCATTCTACGTGAAGACCTTAAGGAGTAGATTCATAACCTGGTTGATTATTTCATTTCAATCTTTCTTGATACGAAAAGTGTTGTTTTGAGCTCAATTGGACAAAAAACCAAGGAGAAGTACTTTTTTGGAGAAAAAAAAAGTCAAAGTGTTGGCGCAAGTTCAATTCAATACGGCCCACTTCCTGTGCGTCATACAGCGATGCTGCCAAGTGTGTTCAGTCATCATAGGGAGCTCTGTCACTGCTCTAAATTACATGTGCCTAGGCCAAAGTTGACGTGTCTAATTTCCTATATATTTTTTTCTACAGGCGGCGCTGTTGAGAAGATCTCGCAAGCTGAATTTTCAAAATTTTTAAAGAGCCGATCACATCAATCCCCATCTGTGGAACTTTTTGACGATGTTCAGATTGTCAAAAATGCGATAACAAACCGACAAAACACATTTAAGCAATATACATGGTGGGGCATCTATTTCCATTCTATTTCCACACATAGGATTGGTTGGCGTGGAGTGTTCTCTCAGATCCCCAGATCTCTCCCCAACAACAGCAATGACAGGAAGATAAACAAGTTTAGCCAGCTGCTTCAGCTGAACACATGGGTGTCCAAAGAGTGTGCACCTCGAGGATTGCACTACATCAAGAACTTCAATCTATTCTGGAAACACAAGGACTGAGAAATGGCCCACACCTATGCAGAGGTGGAGTGAGGGTGCAGAGGAGGGGTGAGGGTGCAGAGGTGGAGTGAGGGTGCAGAGGAGGGGTGAGGGTGCAGAGGAGGAGTGAGGGTGCAGAGGAGGAGTGAGGGTGCAGAGGTGGAGTGAGGGTGCAGAGGAGGGGTGAGGGTGCAGAGGTGGAGTGAGGGTGCAGAGGAGGGGTGAGGGTGCAGAGGAGGAGTGAGGGTGCAGAGGTGGAGTGAGGGTACAGAGGTGGAGTGAGGGTACAGAGGTGGAGTGAGGGTGCAGAGGAGGGGTGAGGGTGCAGATGAGGAGTGAGGGTGCAGAGGTGGAGTGAGGGTGCAGAGGAGGAGTGAGGGTGCAGAGGAGGAGTGAGGGTACAGAGGTTGAGTGAGGGTACAGAGGAGGAGTGAGGGTGCAGAGGTGGAGTGAGGGTGCAGAGGAGGAGTGAGGGTGCAGAGGTGGAGTGAGGGTGCAGAGCATTCGGATGCTAATTGAGACGCATAGCAATTAAAGGGCTGATAGTAAACAAAGAGGCTAGTTTCTGTTGAAACCAACAACACCTTTTCATCAGGAGGTTCCGCCCAGAGTAGGATAAACATCTGAGTTCCCGGTCTTGATTCGCATATTGAGAATTACTTTAAGATGAGAGTCCAGATGATACAACTGAATCTTTTTCTACAATGGAACACTCCTGGACCTGGACGAATGAGGGATTACAGAGACATCTTTACAGAGAGGAGTTTTATATGTACAGCCTCATTTTATGTAGAACTAGGGAAAGATATTTTTCTGAAACAATTGGAAGCGGCAGTAACAACTCGCGTGTCCTGTTTGCCACAGTAACAGATGAACAAACCCTCCAGCTCAGCTGCCGTTAGAACTCATTTCCACATCCAAGTGTAATGAGTTTACATTATTCTTTAATGACAAAGTTCAGGGCATTAAAAATGCTATAAATCCCATGATGCAAAAAATTACCCTAAAACCACCAAGACACTTAGAGCTGACTCACTTTGCACCTGTAACTGACAAAACTGTCCATGAGATCATCACCAGTCTGAGTTCATCTACAGCTGCCTCCATGTGTGAGCCTCCAGATTTCTAAAGTCTGTGCTGAACAGTTTGTTAGCACCACTCACTCACATAGTTAACATGCCGCTTCAATCTGGAACATTCCCAATGTCTTTTAAAAAATGCGGTCATAAAGCCTCTCCTAAAGAAGAGCAGGGGTCAGGGGGAGGGGTCATAAAGCCTCTCCTAAAGAAGAGCAGTCTTGATGCTGCAGTCCTGAGTCATGACCGGCCCATCTCTAATCTGACATTTTGGGGCAAAGTCCTTGAAAAGGTTGTTTACAACAGTCACAGATTTCCTCTTAATAAACAACTCATTTGATGTTTTTCAGGTTTTAGACCTCATCACACTGAGACTGCTGTTGTCATGGTGACTGAGACTGCTCTTGTCATGGTGACAAATGATATCCGCATGAACACTGACACGGGCAAAGCCTCAGTCTTAATTCTTTTTGATCTGAGTGATTTTTTTTGACACGGTCAATCATGGGATCCTCTCCCAGCTCCTGAATTATATTCTGAAGGAAGCCCTCCGTGTTGTCCCCATCCTCACCTTCTGGGACCCCCAAGAGTTTAACCACCTCGGCTTTTACCTCACGTAGCTCGCTTTCAGCTCTAATATCTGAGCTTTAATTCTGGTGTATCAGGTTTGTTGATTGCTGCTCTGATTTCAGCTATCAATGACGCCATGTCACGCTGCACAGGCCATCTGTTGTAAAGTTATGTCCTCTGTCCTGTCTGTCCCCGCTGGAGACGAATCTTTTGGGGATGTCGGGTTTCCCCCAAGGTGTTAGTCCTTCAGTTTTGATTGTTTACCTCCTGAAGCATCACCTCCCTTGCCTTTTCCGGGTTGAGTCATTTCTTACAGTGTCTTGCTCCTTGGTTTGTGGGTGAAATGGAAATTTTAAAGGTACATTTTGGCAGCTGTCTGTAGCAGTGCGACTAGTCAGTCTGCGCTGGGGATGTAAACGTTATGCAAAGCTCAGGATGGGATAATATCACAATATGAACCTCACGGTACAATGTTTATAGCAACATTGTGGGAAGGCTCATATTATCAAAGGGCCCACAATATTGCGCATATTGGGAGGTCAGCCTTATGTTCCCCGGGGCCGCTATTCCTCTGTACCTCCAATCGTGAACGCTACCGATGTTCCCCCTGCCTACAGGCTACTGTGGCCTGTACACAAAGACAATATGATTATGCGTAGGTGCTGCGGCTCTAGGTGGCTCTAGTGCGCTATTATTATGCCAACACAGTGACGGCTCCATGACGCAGCTCGAGGTGCATTTTTCCTGTGTGCTATTCCTGTGCCTGGCAGCGTGACGCATGGTTCCAACAGTGCTCATAAACAAGTAAGTTGTACAAAAATATCCAAAAGAATCTCATCCAGCGATTGTCCACACGTGTTGTTCAGTCGCGCTGTACGTGACGAGGGAGCAGCGGGTCTGGACGTGTCAAGGGGAAAGAAACACTAAAACTCACTCTAAGTCAGCCGCAAAGCCAAAGGAGGGGTATCTGCAGTCCTAAATTATTTTATTAGGCATAAAATATCATAATGATTCAGAATATGTTAGAATAATACAAGCAGCTTAACAGAGGCTAAACTACTATGATCTCAGAATCAGAACAGGTGTATTTGTCAATGAACAGAATTCACACAAAAAAGGAACTTGCTTTGGTGACACTGTGCAACATAAAACAATGAACAGTGATAAAACAACCTATAAAAGTCAAAAAGAAAACCAATCTGAATATACTATAGGATAGAAATAAAAATAGGCTTACTATGTACACAAAATGTAGGGTTGAATGTACATATGTAGTGCAGAGAGTGAAGAATGCATGTGTAGGCATGTGTGGGTAAAGGTGCACGTAGGTGACGACTCACACCTGTCTCCTGCAGTCAAAGTGTGCGCTTCAATCTAATAAACTCAAGGTAACATGTGCGTGGACCGGACTCCAGCACACAGCCTCAACATAACGGTCTCTGATGCACTGCCGTTCGTGGATCGTGTGAAAATCCTAAACCGCAAACAAACCCTCTGGAATAAGTGCGAGCGTCTGGGTGAGTAAACGCGAACTGTGACTGGATATACTGCTGTTATGTTCTGCTGTAAAGCCACACATTATGCACAACTACTGGGGAGGTGGAACCGTGGCATTCAAGACAACAGGCCGACACTCAACAACACGCACGGGTTAAGATGCAGAAGTGGTGAGTTATTTAAACTATTAATGCATTATACAACTGAACATACAGCCCATAGGCCACATGAGTTTTACTGTTATGTGTCAGTCACGGGGGAAAAGCGTTTCTGTAATGTGCACGTACCTATGTTTCCCACTACAGCTACATAGCGGCCCCTGGGAATACTGGGACCTTTTTTAAATATCAAGAACCGTTGTTTCCTGGTACTGTAGTTCCACCTTCCATAAAAAATGGGGACTATCGGTTCCGAGGAATATAGGTACGCACCCCATTTTGGCCATATTATGCTGGCATTATTTTTCATCATTCAGTGATTCATTTTCTAAAGTTCTAAAGTTTCTAAAATTCATATCACCTCCACTGTGAACAGTGACGTATGCAATGTTATAGTTTTAACATATTCTTGTTCTGTAAAACACTTTGACTAAGGACCTACTTTGTTCTGTGCTCTACAAACACCTTTAATAAATAAAACATCTGAAGGCCCATTTAAAACTGTGCATTGTCTGGAGGGAGGACTACAAAACTGCACCCAATACAACTCACAAAGTGACTAAAAACATAAAACAATACTGCTCTGGACAGGACAGAGCAGGACTAAACAAAGAGAACTAGACATCGGGCTTAAACTACATCTTGAAGAGGACTAGACCACAGAATCTGAACCAGGACTATAAGGTCTTAAATAGGAACGGCATTAACATCGGATTCAATTGGCGTTAAAGTATAGTACAGTGGCACTGAATGACAGAGCTAACATAATGAACTAAGGACAAACTCAGCTTACCAAGAAATATGGCCCATGGCTCACTTTACCATAATGGGCCGGACCATTTTGTTGGTGATGAATTAGCTTCTGTTCACAGTAGGCCAGAGACGACATGTTTGCCAGGCTTCATAGCAACGTGACCCGCAGGCCCCCAGTTTAATCGCTAGAGCTTTATAATACCCTCAGGAGCTCATGTTACATACTATACCTTTAAATGTCTGAATTCTTTTGTGTTGTTTGTACTTCACAGGGTTACAGGTCGTCTGTTCTCATATAATAATGTTTAAATCCATGCACTCCACAGAGCCACAGGTAGTGCACTCCACTCGCTTTCTGCCCGCCACTCTCCGCTCTCCCCCCTTGCCTCACTGTGTGTTGTCATGGCAACGCAGCGGTCACCCCATCCTGACGCCTGTTTGAACTGCCTCCCGCTTCTGCCTTTGTCCCTTTGAAATGAGACTCAAAATGGCGGATGAGCTGCTTTGTCTGCACCTGTTGATTGCTTTCTTTCGTTTCAAACCCCGGGCCGCAGCAGAGACAGTAAGACAGAGATGGAGACGTCCATTCCATAGGCGTAAATCACAGGAGGACGGGGGGGGACACGACCCCTCTTCTATTGGTGTCCCCCCCCCTTTCTGACAGTCCCCCCCCCCCCGATCCTCTCTCTAACTCGATCATAAATTAAGTCATTTTTCAAATATGCATCTAAATATTACATTAAATCTCCATGTAATTTTTTTTTTTTTAATGTTGATATTTTATGTTTTGAAATATGAAACCCCTCCTCCTTTTGTTCACTTGGCTTAGTCCGAGTGTGTGTTATGTGCGCTGCTCCAGCTGCAGCGCCGCTGCTTCAACTGAACCGTCTGCTATAGACTCTCGTCTCAGCTTTTGAAACTGCTTTAACACCTGACGGGGATTAAACTGTGTTTATCTGTGTCTAACTGTTTATCACTGGCAAAATGAAAGAGAGAGCATGAGAGTGAGTAAAGAGAGGAGAAGCAATAGATTTGAGCAAGTTGACACTGTACTCTAATGTTGCCAATTTAAACGTATTTAAATGCAAAGATACACGTTGTAATACCCTGATTTTATAATCTGCCCCGACCTAATGACCTCCAGATGCGCGGGTCATCACTCGTGCCCTCTGCCTCCGCTGTTCCTCCGTCTCTCATCTGACATTTACAGTGAGTGTTCTGTCTGTGAACCAGAGGCTGAACAAGGAGCATTTATTTATTCTCCTCTGATGTCTTTTTTTGTTGTAATGGTTTGTATTTGTCCGCTGTGTAACCTATAATCTGTCACATTTACACTGTAAGTCACATGTTCATCACGTGTTCATTAATATGCACTGTCCCTATCAAATAAATATTAAATAAAAATCATACAGTAGATGCAATCAAGCAATTATAACTCATGGCTAAAGTTACTTATTGTAATCCTTGGGTTAGATGATCAAAAAAGACAATTTAAATACATATATATATCTATCTATATATATATATATATATATATATATATATATATATATATATATATATATATATATATATATAAATATATATATATATAAATATAAATATATATATATATATATATATATATATATTTTTTTTTTTTTTAATAGAGCCTACTTATAATAGCATAGTATTACTATTCTTATTGATATTAATAATATTAGGCCTACTACTATTAATAAACACACTATCTTGCATTTGTTTTTCGAAGATTATAGAAAATATAATAATCCCAATAATATTTGTCATTATTGTATTGATTACAATTAACAACAATTATTCACTTCAAAAACATATTATTTCTAAAACAACCTGAATATATTTTCTTCTGTCCCTGTATGGGTTATATAATTATATATATATATATATATATATATATATATATATATATGTATATATATATATATATATATATATATATATATATATATATAAGATAAAAAGTAAATGTGTTTATTAAAACATTTTAATAATGTATTTCCACTGCCTTTCATCTAATCTAGGAAACCTTTGAGACGACCGCTGTTGTGATTTCAGGCATTACAAAAATGAATTGATTTAATCTACATATTCAATTGAGTATTTTAGAGTTTTTATTTGTAGCAGTGGTTGCTGCTATATGTTAGCATCGCTTCATGCTATTAGCTCCAGGATAAACTTAACAGCGAGCGTGGAGTTTTTAGAGCATTTTGCACTACATCTGCCTTTCAAATATATTACATAAAACAGTTTGCAGAGAACTCTAGAGAGTTTTGAAAGAAGCTAATGCAGTGTCAGGACTAGCGCTGTTGCATGCATTGACTGTATATTCACACATGTAACAAGTTTTCTGAAAACTTAAAGGTTGAATGGACGATTTTTTTGGCCCAAATCTGAGTCTCATTTCCTCGTGGCGTGGACGGCTGGTTCGTCCTGCCACGTATCAATCATAAAACGCACCTACCGCTCACCTGCAGCCTCGTGCGGCTCGTCCCCACGTTTCCACGTGTCTAAGCGCATGGATCTATCATAATATAGTTCCCTCAGTGTACGGGACAAAATGAAGACGGAGAAAGACAGTTCGAGCTGACTCTGAAGAAGATGGAAATCTACGGGAGACGAGAGATGAGATGCGATCCGTCGCGCTAATAAACAAACGCACGTGTGTGTTGTATCAGTCCACACGGGGGAGTGGCATGTGCACGGGGGAGTGGCATGAGCACTTCCACCTGAGTTCTCAAATCGTCCATTGCGCCTTTAAATGTGAACTAAATAAAGCCTCAGATAGTCCTGGATAGATCACTTCCCACATGTCACAGATGTGAACACCTCTGGTCCAGAGAACACAGCAGCAGCAGTATGTTCTGCAGCGCCCCCTGCAGAGGAGGTGTGTGCTGTAAAGACATCATTGCTGTCATTCATTATTAATCGTCACCTCTCGATTATGTAAAAAAAAATTAATTGTTGGGCATAATAATACAAATATTTTTTCGCACAACCCTATACATGTACTTTTACTTGTCGGATGAGTACATCATTCAAGTTCTATGTAGTTTACAAGCTTATATCAACAACCAAAATATTACAAACAATTATCTTTATACATTTACTAGTTACCAATACCAGTACACTCTTTTATCTTTAGCTTTCAGTAAAAAACAATGTGTTGTTTTATTTTATTTCAATGTGCAGTGTGTAACCTACTTGTCTGAGCTGCTATTGCTGTACAGCCCTGGTCATTAATAGTTGGACTTCAATCTGGATCTGGACCCAGGGGATTTCTGACATGAAATCTTGGAGCTAACTACGTAAGCCCATCATTCACATGGACGCAGGGCAGCCTACCTGTAAGTAATGAGCAGATTTTAAGAGACAGAGCAAGACCACACCCCTTTCACGCCCCTTCTGGCGGCTACACTTTTCAAGAATCCAGGTCAGACACATCAGTGTTTGTGACTTTGTGCCCCTTTTTTTCACCCTCTTTTAATTCTAATTCTAATTTATGTCGTAGATCAGAATCAGAATGGGTTTATTGCCATTGTCAATGAACAAAATTCACAAACATAGGAACAAATAAAGTCAACAAGATAAAGTCAATAAGATAAGAATAAAAATATTGGGGGTATCGAGGCCCGGGAGCCTACAACCCTCATCACCAGAAGCCCCAAAACTGCATCCATTTCTGTGACTCGTGTTGTTCATGTTTCTATTATGTCAATAGACACTTTGCATCTTAGCTGGGGATGTGGTCTTTGCTAGTGAAGTGAATGAGGAAATGAATTAGGCCGCACCTTAATGCAAAGATGCATGTACCATGGAAACACGAGACCACGGCCACTGGTCAGCCTTTCATGAGCTGGTCCAAGTTGCCCTGCTATGAAATGATAATTCATTCAGTCGTGTCTGTCTAAGGAAATTAGGGATTCATCGCTTTCCAAATATTGATTAACCTTCTATTATGTAGACTTTTGAAAAATTTATTATTTGTAGATTTGTGAGTACTTTGTGAGTTTGAAACATTTAACGTCGGCTGAACATGTAAGTTTCAGTTGCCGCCACAAACAAGGGTTCCCTCAGAGTGGTTTGCAATCAGATTAGGGATGGGAGTATCGGTATACAAGTATCGATATGGACTTGGACGTTGATGGTTGTGGTGTTGCTTAATAAAGGCAACTAGGTAAGGTAATTAGCTGTGCCGTCACTTGTCTCTAGCCTTAGATCAGGAGGACTTCTTTCTTCCTCCTCAGGCACAGGCACCGGGGTCAAAAGGATCCTCCCTTCCTCCTGTGGATGTGGCACACTCTTTTATATGGGGCTCTAAACAGGATATTGTGTGGAAATATTTCAATAGATTTTGTCCACCAGCCGCTGAACCACGTTTTTTTGAGCGAGAGATTTATGGATCCTCATATAGGTGTCCCATGAATTTTTCCTGCATCTTTTGACCTCCTCACTTGGGGAAAAAATGGGATAGCATTGAAAAAAGTCAATATAGCATACATATGTTTTCGAACATGTTTTTTGGTTAAGGATATATATTTTTAGTAGAATGTTTATTATATTGCTGTTAATAACCATATACTGTACCATTATCTATGTTTAAATCATTTTTATAATTTCAGGTTTCTGGCAACAATAGATTAATTTGCCACCATTGAGTTCATCTACCGTGTAGGAAACTCAATAACTGGGAAGATTGTGGCTGGAGTCTCACTTCATTCATTTGCCAGAGAACATGCCAGAGCTGGCAACAGATGACTGGATAGCCATAGCAAAAGCATTTGAAGAAAGATGGAACTTCCCCAACTGCATTGGCGCACTTGATGGAAAGGATGTTGTGCTGCTCCATCTTCTTGCTCAAAATATTGCACGTCCAAAGGCTCTCATTATGTTGTCCTCTTGGCTGTACATGTTTAGGGTCATTGACATTGGAGAATACAGTAAAAACAGTGATGGGAGCATCCTTGGGAAAGCATTTGAAGGCAGGAACTCTGAGGATACCTGGAGACATCCCACTACAAGGAGCAGAGGACATTGGTCCAATGCCTTCTGTACTGGTTGTAGACGAAGCGTTCCCTCTTCAATGCCACATCATGAGGCCATACTCAGGAAGACAGCTGCCAAGACTCAAAAGATGCTACAAGTACCGCCTTTCATGTGCCAGGAGAATAGTAGAAAATGAGAAATGATGAAGTCGAGAGAGCACAACATCAACAACATCCCACTGCCAACTATTGTCCAGATGCTGGTTTGGAGCCCCTTCACCAGGCTGGATCAAATAATTCCAGCAGAGAGGAAGCTTTGATCAAAAATACTTTCTACTTTCCTAAATTGCACTATCGGCATGAACAAGCGCAAGGTTTCCACGAGCCTACTTTCCCTTGTCGCTGACTGAGGTTCCATTGGAAATTAATGGAGAAGGAGCAACGTCGCTCCCCTTATATCGAGCCTATAAGGCAGGGGCCAACGGGGCCCGGCGGCACTGCTCGCCTCCTCTACAGCTCAGCCCACACCTTTCAATTTACCCATCAGCCCACAGGGTAAATCCCCGCAAGTTAGTCCACCAGTATAGTTTAGACCTTTGGAGCAGTGAGCAATTATGCACGTGGGCAGCTTAGGGGGAACAGTGCGCTTATGTTTGCCCCTATATGAGTTATAGTTTATTATAACTAGTTCTAGTTCATTTTTGATGTTTTAAGTTGTCTAAATGGGCTTCTAGTAGGTATACAATGTCTATTTTTTCCACTTAATTGGTTTCAGTATGTTAGGTTAAAAGATGCTATTCTTACTTTTTGAGATGTCATTTCAAACTAGTAAACTGCAAAAAAAGAAAAGGAGAGCTGAGACTGAGAGCTGAGACTGACACACTCAGTTGTCCTGTTTAATAAAGCCAAGGGGCCAAAACATCTTTTAAAAAGATGGAAGGTGGAAGGGAAACCATTTTCAAAGAGAGTTACAGTTAGTATAAACATATGAGCTTACATTGGACAAATACATCACATGTGTCTAAAAAGGGGGAAAGTATCAGACTTCAGGGGTCTGACCAGGGCCAGAGTGATGGAGGAGGTGATGGAGGAGGTGATGGAGGAGGTGAGGATGGACTCAATGATGGCCGTGTAGATCTGCACCATTATCTGCGATGTCAGATTGGCTTTCCTCAGCTGCTGCAGGAAGTACATCCTCTGCTCACCACCATCCCGGGTGATGGTGGTGCCCAGAAAGCGGAGGGAGTCCACGGTGGATATGGTGGAGTCTGTCAAGGTGAGGGGGGCCTGGGGGGCTGTGACTTTCCTGAAGTCCACGATCATCTCCACTGTCTTCTGGGCATTGAACTCCAGGTTGTTACCGCTGCACCAGCCGGTCCACCTCCCTCCTGTAGACAGACTCATCCTCGTCCCAGATGAGCCCGGTGAGGCTGGTGTTGTCTGCAAACTTGATACATTTTACGAAGTCCTGGCTGGAGGTGCAATAGTTTGTGTACAGGAGGAGAGCAGAGGAGAAAAGTACACAGCCCTGTGGAGCTCCTGTGCTGATGTTCCAAGTGTCTGAGACATTCTTTACAAGCCATCCCCCGCAGGTGGAGTCAGTGCTCCCCCTGCAGGATGAAGTGGAGTGCCAGGTTGATGGCGTCATCCACAGATCTTTTGGCTCTGTAGACGAACAGCAGGGGGTCCATCAGGGGGGAGGTGAATGATTTGAGGTGGGGCAGGACCAGGCGCTCAAAAGACTTCCTGACTACAGACGTAAGCACCACAGGTCAGTAGTCATTAAGTCCAGTCATCCGGGGCTTCTTGGACACAGGCACGATGATGGACGATGATGGTGTTGTTGCTGGTTGTGAGTAATGGACTAGGTTGTAAGGATTCTGGCAAGCTGTGTGTTTACGTACAAGCAGGACAGATGACAGAGCCATGTGGCGCTCATTTGGTCCAGTCCGCAGCGAGTATTCTAGATGCAGCCATGACGCACTGTTTATCACTGAAGTTCAGAACTATAAGTCTCGGACGCTGGTTCAGAGTGGGCAGTTACGATTCTCCAAGTAATCAACCTTCAGAGTACAATTCAAATGTTATTGAACAATAAAACATTTTCAAAAATAAAAAAAATAATGATATCATGCACAACGGAGCTTGAAACCATTTTATTGTTGTAAAGAACTGAAAATGTTGATTTGTTAAATTAGAAGCATTAGCAGGTCATATTTACTGAAATCAAAAGCTATTTCAATCAAAACATCTCAACAGGTCAATTTACATTTGAACATGGAGCCCTTCTGCTTGAATTTCTTTGCAGGATGTCAGAATATTCTCCCAGGGCTGCTGTTTGGATGTGAACTCAAACGGGTTGAGGTCAGGGGAGGATGGAGGTCACACCATGAGTTTCTCCTCTTTTATGCCCATAGCAGCCAGTGATGCAGAGGTGTTCCTTGCAGCATGAAGAGGATTCTATGACAGAAAGCACAATTCTTCTTTTTGTACCATGGAAGACAGTGGTCGGTCAGAAACTCCACATACTTTACAGAGGTCATTTTCACACCTTCAGTGACCCTACAGGGGTCACTCCCCATGATTCTAGCCCAAAACCTGACCCTGCCCCCTCCTTGCTCGTCGTAGCCTTGCTGGGACATGGTGGCCAGCAAACCGTCCAGCGCAGTCCATCTATCTGGGCCATTCAGGGTTGCACTGCACTCGTCCGTGAATAAGGCTGTTTGAAAATGAGTCTTCATATATTTCTGGGCCCACTGGAGCCGTTTCTGCTCGTGAACATTGGTTAAGGGCCGAATAGAAGGTTCAAATACCTGTTTGCTGCTTTGTAATGGAATTTTAGCAGCTGCTCACTTAAGCCGATGTATTTGTCTGGCAGAAACCTTCCTCGTTGTGTGTGTTCGGAATTAGCTACAAATATTTTAATAGTACGCTGATCACACTTACTTTTTTGTGATTTTGCAATTCTCCACTAAAGTGAGTTTACCCTCTCTTTCCCATTTGTTTTTAGGAAATTTACCTAAAGCTAACTCTTTTGAGAGTTGATTGTTTTCTATTTCTCACTGGGAAGTAATGTCGTATCCATTAATCTGGTTCAAAAGCGAACCGGGAGCCAAAGAGAACCAAACCACATTGAAAGCTGGTACATTTGACCCCTTTACGGTTTAACGGGGACATACTTTCGGAATGTGTGATCCGCTCCAAAGCAAACCAGTGGAAACAAGTGTTATGGCATTAAACGTATCTATCTCCATCAAAACAAACTGGTAACGCCTACCATACTAAGTCACAGGTCCGATCTGTGGAAAGGCGACTCCAGGTGTTTCATGTGTTTCACAAAACTTGCATTTAAGATGCCATTGTTTTGAAAATTCTCCACAGACGCAACTGCACTCTATTTAGTTTGTTTTCAGAATTTGTTTGTACATAACTTTTTGGGCAAAATAGAATTAAAAAAAAAACAAAAAACGTTTCTATTGCACTGAAAAACAGAAGAAAACATGACATGCCTCTCCACAAACCTTACTACTACATTGGCCTTGATGAGGAGCCTCTTCTGCTGGTTTCCATGGAAATGTTGTTCCTTTTGCTATAAAGGTTAAGCACTGACATTCTTTAATTCGATAAATGCCCTTTAACATTACAATCCAACGGCAGCAGAGATTTAAGACTGTAGCATTGGGATCGTTACCAGGAAATGGGATCGGGGCTGCACCATTGAGTGTGTAAATAATTGGATGAAGACACGCCATACTGTTTGGCTCTAGCCAATTGAAGCTAATCACAGCTAGCCGTTTTAGTGGCTAATGTGGAGCCAAATTCCTTATTTGGAAATCTGAGTGCACGTTTCATGGCAGCCACAGAGTCAATTGGGAGCGAGACTGTCGAAGGTACATGCCGATGAATTATTATAAAGGAACATGGGTTCTGTTGGTGTGGAAGGTGTGGCGGGCGTCCTATGAGTGGAGAAACAGCAAAATTCTAATAGGAAATAATGTAAAAATAATATATTAAAACATTTTTAATTAATATGTAATTGTGTATTTGTGGTCCTATTAATGTAGATCTCAAACTGTGTTTGTCAGGACATTTGTTTCTCCGAATTATGAAAATGAATTTTCGCTCTAAAAACACTACACTGGTTTGTATTTGATGCAGAATTCAATTCAATTCAATTTATTTTGTAACGCCCAAAATCACAACAACAGTCGCCTCTGAGGGCGACAGTGAAAAATGAATCAAACAATGTCTGTGGTGGCGATGCCCCAGCATCCTCTGTCCTTAGACCCTCCTTCTCGGCCAGGAAAAACTACAAAAAACCTCCTTGGGAAAAAGTAGAAACCTGGAGGAGTTTCACAGTCATGGAGAGATCCGACTCTCACAGACGGAGGGAGACTGGAGCTGGACCCACTCTTCAGGCAGATGAGGGATCGTCTGAGTCGAGCTGGACTTGGACACTGAATTAAACTGTTTGTGTGTCACAAACCATATGGAGACAACCATTGATACTTATTCTGGTTAATCCAAAACCATTACTATAAAGGAAGAAAAAAATATGTTTTTTTAAAGATGTTTCAAGGGCTTTAGATAAAGTTCAAATACAAAAATGTGCAGCTCCCGCCCACATTTTCCCTTTTTTTTCTGGATTGGCAACAAAACGAAAATCTATCCGCTAAAATATATATTTATAGTAAAATTATTTTTGTAAAATGTCCAATGTTCATCTGACCAGCAAGTCAACAATGTCTGTGTAGAACTTATTTTCTCTCGAGGTTAGCAGCGTTCACCAATACAACTGAAAGAAGGATTACATGGTATGGCGGTGATGGAATAAGGTGGGTAGAGCTTGAGATGGAATGTCAAAAAACATGTTACTATGGAAATCTGCCATGTTTGTTGGCCAACACAAAAAAGTAAAGAAAGCAGCTGTGGAACAACCTGATTGATTTGTGACAAATCAATTTCCAAATTTAAGATTTTTAATTAAACAAAAAGATCATACACTCTGCATGAGGTGTGTAATCAGCTCCTCCTTGAGCCGACACCTTAACGTGGTGGAGGGGTTTGAGTGCCCGAATGATCCCGGGAGCTATGTTGTCGGGGGCTTCATGCCCCTGGTAGGGTCTCCCAAGGCAAACAGGTCCTAGGTGACGGGTCAGACAAAGATCGGTTCAGAAGCCTCTTATGACGACGACACAATCAAGGCAGTTCACGTCGCCCGGATCGGCGTCACCGGGGCCCCATCCTGGAGCCAGGCCTGGGATGGGTGCTCCATGGCGAGCGCCTGGTGGCCGGGTCTTACCCCACGGGGCCCGGCCGGGCACAGCCCGAAAGAGCGACGTGGGGCCGCCCTCCCGTGGGCCCACCACCCGCAGGAGGATCCATAGGGGGCCGGTGCAGAGAGATCTGGGCGGCAGTCGACGGCAGGGGCCTCGGCGACCAGATCTCCGGACACAGAGACTAACTCTGGGGACATGGAATGTCACCTCGCTGGGGGGGAAAGAGCCTGAGCTTGTGCGGGAGGTTGAGCGATACCGACTAGATATAGTCGGCCTCACCTCCACGCACAGTTTGGGCTCTGGAACCCATCTCCTCGAGAGGGGCTGGACGCTCCACTTCTCTGGTGTTGCCCGCGGGGAGAGGCGGCGGGCTGGTGTGGGCTTGCTGATAGCCCCTCAGCTCAGCCGCCACGTGTTGGAGTTTACCCCGGTGAACGAGAGGGTCGCGTCCCTCCGCCTTCGGGTGGGGGACAGGTCTCTCACTGTTGTGGCGGCCTACGGGCCGAACAGCAGTGCAGAGTACCCGGCCTTCTTGGAGTCCTTGGGAGGGGTACTGGACAGTGCACCGACCGGGGACTCCGTTGTTCTACTGGGGGACTTCAACGCCCACGTGGGCAATGACAGTGACACCTGGAGAGGGGTGATCGGGAAGAACGGCTTCCCCGATCTGAACCCGAGCGGTGTTCAGTTATTGGACTTCTGTGCTAGCCACGGATTGTCCATAACGAACACCATGTTCAAGCACAAGGGTGTCCATCAGTGCACGTGGCACCAGGACACCCTAGGCCGGAGGTCAATGATCGACTTAGTTGTCGTGTCATCAGACCTCCGGCCGCGTGTCTTGGACACTCGGGTGAAGAGAGGGGCAGAGTTGTCAACCGATCACCACCTGGTGGTGAGTTGGATCCGCTGGCGGAGGAGGAAGCCGGACAGACTTGGCAGACCCAAGCGCATTGTGAGGGTCTGTTGGGAACGTCTAGTGGAGCCCTCTGTCAGTAGGGTATTCAACTCGCACCTCCGGGAGAGCTTCTCCCATGTCCCGGGGGAGGCTGGGGACATTGAGTCCGAGTGGACCATGTTCTCCGCCTCCATTGTTGATGCGGCTGCTCGGAGCTGTGGTCGCAAGGTCTCCGGTGCCTGTCGTGGCGGCAACCCCCGAACCCGGTGGTGGACACCGGAAGTAAGGGATGCCGTCAGACTAAAGAAGGAGGCCTATCAGGCCACTCTGGCTTGTAGGTCTCCGGAGGTCATCGACGGGTATCGGCAGGCCAAGCGAGCCGCGGCTCGTGCTGTCGCAGAGGCAAAAACCCGGGCCTGGGAGGAGTTCGGGGAGGCCATGGAGGAGGACTATCGGTCGGCACCAAAGAAATTCTGGCAAACCGTCCGGCGCCTCAGGAAGGGGAAGCAGTGTCTCACAAACACCGTTTACGGTGCGGGTGGAGGCCTGCTGACCTCGACTGGGGATGTCGTCGGACGGTGGAAGGAATACTTTGAGGATCTCCTTAATCCCTCAGTCACGTCTTCTGAAGAGG
This sequence comes from Eucyclogobius newberryi, assembly GCF_026437365.1. NCBI lineage: Eukaryota > Metazoa > Chordata > Actinopteri > Gobiiformes > Gobiidae > Eucyclogobius > Eucyclogobius newberryi. Next base: position 5,162,715 of record NW_027315857.1, read on the forward strand.
AAGTAGAGACCGGGGACTCGGAGGCTGGCTCATCCATCACCCAAGCTGAAGTCACTGAGGTTGTCCGCAAACTCCTCGGTGGCAGGGCTCCGGGGGTGGATGAGATCCGCCCTGAGTACCTAAAGTATCTGGATGTTGTAGGACTGTCTTGGTTGACACGTCTCTGCAACATCGCGTGGCGTTCGGGGACCGTGCCTCTGGACTGGCAGACCGGGGTGGTGGTCCCTCTGTTCAAGAAGGGGGACCGGAGGGTGTGTTCCAACTACAGAGGGATCACACTCCTCAGCCTCCCGGGTAAGGTCTATTCCAAGGTACTGGAGAGGAGAATCCGACCGATAGTCGAACCTCGGATTCAGGAGGAGCAGAGTGGTTTTCGTCCCGGTCGTGGAACACTGGACCAGCTCTATACCCTCCATCGGGTGCTCGAGGGTTCATGGGAGTTTGCCCAACCAGTCCACATGTGCTTTGTGGATCTGGAGAAGGCTTTTGACCGTGTCCCTCGGGGTGTCCTTTGGGGGGTGCTCCGGGAGTACGGGGTCCGGGGCCCTTTGCTCAGGGCTGTCCGGTCCCTGTATGACCGGAGCAGGAGCTGTGTTCGCATTGCCGGCAGTAAGTCAGACCTGTTCCCAGTGCATGTTGGACTCCGCCAGGGCTCCCCTGTGTCACCGGTTCTGTTCATAATTTTTATGGACAGAATTTCTAGGCGCAGTCAGGGGTCGGAGGGTGTCCGGTTTGGGGACCACAGGATCTCATCTCTGCTGTTTGCAGACGATGTTGTCCTGATGGCTCCATCAAACCCGGACCTGCAACATGCACTGGGACGGTTTGCAGCCGAGTGTGAAGCGGCTGGGATGAGAATCAGCACCTCCAAATCCGAGGCCATGGTTCTCGACCGGAAAAAGGTGGCTTGCCCTCTCCAGGTGGGTGGGGTGTCCTTGCCCCAAGTGGAGGAGTTCAAGTATCTCGGGGTCTTGTTCACGAGTGAGGGAAGGATGGAGCGTGAGATCGACAGGCGGATCGGTGCAGCGGCTGCAGTGATGCAGTCGCTGCATCGGACCGTTGTGGTAAAGAGGGAGCTGAGCCGAAAGGCAAAGCTCTCTATTTACCGGTCGGTCTACGTTCCTACCCTCACCTATGGTCATGAGCTTTGGGTAGTGACCGAAAGAACAAGATCGCGGATACAAGCGGTCGAAATGAGTTTCCTCCGCCGGGTGGCTGGGCGCTCCCTTAGAGATAAGGTGAGGAGCTCGGCCACACGGGGGGAGCTCGGAGTAGAGCCGCTGCTCCTCCACGTCGAGAGGAGCCAGCTGAGGTGGCTCGGGCATCTGTTCCGGATGCCTCCTGGGCGCCTCCCTCGGGAGGTGTTTCAGGCATGTCCCACCGGGAAGAGGCCCCGGGGAAGACCCAGGACACGCTGGAGAGACTATGTCTCTCGGCTGGCCTGGGAACGCCTCGGGATCCCCCCGGAGGAGTTAGAGGAAGTGTCTGGGGAGAAGGAAGTCTGGGAGTCCCTGCTCAGACTGCTGCCCCCGCGACCCGGCCCCGGATAAAGCGGCAGAAGATGGATGGATGGATGGATGGATGGAACAACCTGTAAATACATCAGGGTATCAAAACTTTTTAATGAACACTATAGTTGCGTTCCCACTATAGCTGCGTTGTTTTAGTCCGGGGCCGCCCCGGATCAGTTTGCTCCAACTTGTTCCCACTAGTGAAATTGCCGGATTAGAGCCGCTCCACTCGCCCCGGCCGAGAAGCGAGATCGGCCCCGGTTTCGCTCTGGAGCAAGTGGGACCTGCCACATGAGTGTCTTTCACGTTCGGTAGACGCTGCTCAGCCTGCAAGTGGGACCTGCCACATGAGTGTCTTTCACGTTCGGTAGACGCTGCTCAGCCGCTCTGTTTCGGAGAGAGAAAAGTAACAGGAGGCTTCGCCTTTATTATTTAAACAGCACGTAACCTTGCGGACAACAATATAGTGCCAACATATGCAGTGGTAAACATCGAGTGTAATTGCCGAATCTGCCCCAGTCTCGCTCCTGATTGTGAACGAGCAGTCAATTGATCCGGTCTAGTTTAGTCAGGACTAAACTGGTCAAGTGGGAACGCAACTTATGTTTAGTCATTAGCATCTATTTACTGTATCTCCATTGGTCTAACATTGGGCTAACTGGAAATTATATGATGTGTGATGTCACAATCCAGAGCTGGAAGAGTTGTTTAGTAGAATTTTCCAACACAACAAACTGGACGCTGGTTATTATAGGTTACCATGGTAACCTCTGTAGCCAACTCTACTCGGCCCAGGTTCTAACCAGGCCAGGCAGGCACTAACTGACACTGATTAGTGTCTGGTTAGATTTCTTCCGGAAACCATGGTTACCACGTTTCTATGGATATTGGTTTGTTGTTGGCAGTTTCCATGGATACAGTGCCAGATTTTAAAGAATAATAGAAGCACCACCTGGCCAAGTTGGGCTGAGTAGAACTGAGTAAAGTATGGCTGGTGGAAATGCCCCATTAATATAGTCATTTTCTTGATTTACAAAGACAATAGTGAAATAATAAATAATGTAGAGGTTTTTAAAGCAAACGTTTTAGTCCAGAATGTTGAGCAGCAATTACAGAGAAAGAGGTGCAGATGTTTAAATGGGATTGATGAAGTGATGACATCACACACAACTTATTTCTTGGTTCAGGGTCCATGGTGCATCCGCCAGCAGAAAATAAAATTGGTTTTGTCCCAGTGCGAAACCGGAATTGTGCCGTTAGCATGCTAGTTGTTGTTAGCTTTACTGTGATGGAAAACTCTGCTCTGAAAGTTGTGAAAAGTACTTATAAACTATTAAAATTAGTTTTTGACAGTAAACATCGGGTATGGTACCTGTAGAGCAGTTTGTTTCAAGACTAAAAAAACCAACAACATTTTTACTTCCGGTTAAGCCTGCTCTTTGAGTAGACGCACTTCAAACCCCTGCTGCAAAACGTATCTTTAGAATCATTGTTTGACCCACTTAATCCCAAAGAGGAAGAACAAGAGATGAAGCTAACAAGGCTAACTCAGAGAGCCCTCCCCGATGGACAAACGGGGTCCCGCCGGCCAGGATGGAAAATTGCGCCACTTCTCTGCATCGGAAGGGGGAGAGAATACAACTAACCATCAGATTTGGCTAAAGATGTCCGAAGTGCAGCCTCCCATGGAGTCTCTTAGAGCCAAGTTGTTAGCTGCCATGGGCCCGGCCGTATCTGCTGCAGTAGCTGCTGAGCTGAAAGCAGAGGGAGTGACCGGAGCACGCATGGATGAAGTCGAGCAGTGTATATCAGACAATGCGGCAATCTGCAGATGGTAAGGGCCGAGATAGAGGCGCTGCGGGCCAGAGTGACAACGCAATGTGGCAAATAACCTCCTGGATTTGGAGTCCAGATCACGCCGTCCTAACGTTACTAAACAGGATACAGAACATTTTTTGGAGAAAAAGATTATTCCTGAGCTTTTTGATGGCTCAGGAGTTGAAGTCCCTCCCATCACAATCCAAAGAGCACATCACCTGGGCAACCAAGACCAGCTTCTGATAAACCACAAGGCCTGATAATGCTGGTTCTTAACGATCGTGAAGGAACATGAAAACGGAGACATAAGTTCTCTTTCCCTGCGACTCTTCTGGTGACATTTGAAGGTAAAAAACACATGCTTAGAACACCAGGAGAAGCAGAGCTGCTCCTAAGGAAGATGCAAAACACAGAGAACAACATGAGAGATTGAGCCTTTTTTTAATCAGGTTTTGGGTTCGATCCTTTTGTTTTCTTTTTTACCCTTTCAGCTGTATTGTCTTCCTATGGTTCTTGTGTATGTTTGTCATTTTCGACCAGACAGATTAAAAACAAGAGTTATCAACGGTTAGTTCAATTAAAATCAACCCAAATAGCATCAGAAGTGTTCCAAGTAAGTAAGAAAGTAAGTAAGTAAATTGTATTTGTATAGCACCTTTCACAGACAGAAGTCACAAAGTGCTTCACAAAACACAGAATAAAACAATAAAAACACAAAAAACTTACAGTGAACAATACATATACAACAATAGTAGAAAAAGCTTCAGTTGTAGTCATCTGGACTCAGTTAGAAAAAATAGACGTTTCGACTCTCATCCAAGAGTCATTGTCAATAAAAGAATTTAGATCGAGAACTCCGATATTAATACTGTTCTGTGGTAAGACCCGCCCATTGGGCGGAGCCTTCCTGAAGTAGAAGGAGTTGTTTGTTTCAACAGAAACTCCCCCCTTGTATCTACCGAGCCTATTCAGAATCTTAATGGGCTATTAGAATCCTCTTTGTCTTTGTGAGACCCTGGCTCAACCACCCTGAGTACCTGATTAGCATCTAAATGTCCTGGTCCTGGTCCTCTACCTTTCCAGGGGTTCAGTATACCATTATAGATACCAGGGAGATTGAATCTTAGCCCTCCATTTCTGTTTAAAGAAGGTCTTTCTTTTTTAACAAAAATAGCTTTCTTGACTCCTCTTTCAAACCATCTTTTCTCCCTGCTTAAAACCTTCACCTCACCGTCTTCAAACGAGTGATTAGAGGCTTCAAGATGGAGATGCACGGCACTCTGTGGTCCTGAACTTGTATTTCTTCTGTGCTGATAAAGCCTCTTGTGTAGAGGCTGTTTCGTCTCACCTATGTAACGTTCTTTACAGCTTTCTTCACTGCATTGGATCGAGTAAACTACATTGCTCTGTTTTTGAGTCGGCAACTTGTCCTTAGGGTGAACCAGTTTTTGTCTTAAAGTGTTTCCTGGTTTAAAATAAACAGGGACTTCGTGTTGTCTAAAAATTCTCTGCAGTTTTTTTTCCGACAGGCCAGACACATAAGGGATAGAAACACCCTTCCTTCTCTGTTCAGTTTCCCTTTTGTCCTGCTTCTTGGTTCTCTTCACTCTGTTGAGAGCCCAAGCGGGGTAACCACAGGCTGAGAGGGCATTTCGGACATGTTTTTCCTCTTTCTTCTTGCCCTCTGAGCTGGTGGGCACACCTTGAGCTCTGTGTTGTAAGGTTCTGATCACCCCCAGCTTGTGCTGTAGTGGGTGGTTGGAACCAAAGAGCAGATACTGGTCCGTGTGTGTAGGTTTCCTATATACTTCTATTTGGAGTTTCCCGTCCTCTCCTCTGATCGTGGAACAATCAAGAAAGGCCAAGCGGTTCTCCTTAGCGTCTTCTCTTGTAAACCTGATATGTGGGTCCACAGCATTGATGTGATCAGAGAAGGTTTCCAGCTCTTGTTTCTTGATTGTTACAAAAGTATCATCGACATAGCGAAGCCACAGTTTTGGGGCTATGCCTGAGAATGAGGCCAGTGCCTTCTTCTCAAAGTGCTCCATGTACAGGTTGGCCACTATGGGAGAGACGGGCGAGCCCATGGCACAGCGGCTCGCCCGAAATTAATGATCTTTATCAAACAATGATATTTTGAGAGTGGATCAAAATGTTCTAAATTACTATCTTGGAAACTTTTAAAAAAAAACAAGCTGAAAGAACAATTTTTAAAATACGAAAATAAGACCCAATTCAATCAGAATTTGAATCCTTTAATAAAAAACTTTTTTCAAAAATTCCAAACAATGAAGAAGACAATATAAATTCCTTTCTGGACATACTCAATGTCGCTGTTATGTCAGAAGACCTAAATATAAAATTAGGAGCTGAAATTACAATTTTGGAAATGCAAGGCGCAATCCAAATATTAAAGAACAATCAATCTCCGAAGGGCAATGGGTTCACCTCAGAGTGGTATAAAGCTTTAAAAGACACACTTACTCCTTCCTTTTGGCAACCTTTAATTGGGCCCACTTAAGTAAGGGAATGACTCATTTCTATTCTGAATGTGGACTATCGTATAACAAATAGTATAACCAATACTCCGAAACTTAATCCACAATAATCAGACAGGATTAATTACCAAACGACAATCACAAGACAACAAAAGACAATTCTTACACATAAGGAATTATATACAAAAACAACAAAACAAAGCTGTAATAATTAGTTTGGACGGTGATAAGGCTTTTGATTCTGTTAGCTGGCCTTATGTATTTAAATCGATGGTCATCCGACAGATCCACCGACTCTGGACAGGGGGTTAGGCAGGGAGGTGCCGGGTCTCCCCTCCTGTTTGCATTGTATTTGGAACCATTGGCCCAATTTATTAGACAATAAAAAACAATTCACAGTGTTACAATTGATGGGTCAGAACATAAAGCTGTCTGCTGCAGATGATGTTCTATTGTATTTGACCAAACCAGACATTTCCATATCCAATGTGATGCATTTTCTTCAAGAAGTTGGTCCAATGTCTGGATACAAATTAAATATACAAAAAAAGGAAATTCTCTCTGCACCCCCCTCTGACCTTTAAAAAGATTCACCCATTTAAATGGCAAGCGGAATCTCTTCGATATTTAGGTGTGGTACTCCAGAGAGACCTATCAACAATTCTGGAGAAAAATTATACTCTTCTTTTTAAGAACATAAAAAAACCTTATAGCCTACACCTAAGTCTAAGTCAAAGGATAGAAACTGAAAGTTTTACCGAGATTTCTCTATCTGTTCCAGACTCTTCCGATTTCCATTCCCAACCGGCTGTTTGATGAGTGGAATATAACGATCTCTAGATTTGTATGGCAAGGAAAATACCTGTATCCGATTCAAAACCTTGCAATTATCAAAAGGAAAAGGAGGCTGGGGTCTAACTTGTTTGAAAAATTACTTTATTTCAGCTCAAATCAGAGCGTTGCTGGTGTGACCCAGAATATGAAGCTCAATGGAAAAATATTGAGACTAATGTTAGGGTTAGGGTACAGGTCTTACTGGCAGATGACAAACGCTTGAGTCTGTTGGAGGAAGTTGAGAGTCCCTCGTTGAAATCTGTGCTCACAACATGGAAGGAGCTAATTAAGACATACAAACTGGTCAAGGACGTTAAAATCTTAAACTGATTGGTTTATGACCAAGGTTTTGTATTAGCTGACCTGAGATTCAAGGTCTGGTTTTTCACCAGTTGGTAAAAGACAAGCTTTGATATGTTGAAAAAATCCCTTGACTTGGAGAAACATGACTTTTATATATTTTTTTACACATAAGGAGTTAATATAACTAAGAAATCAAACAAGCTAATGGCCATTGCAGCCCTCCGACTTAGATGTGTATCAAGGCTTATAAATCAGCACTTTCAGGGGGAATTATATCTTAATTATATCAATGCATTTCTAATCTGGACAGTTACTCTACTAATTGTTTATTTATTCTTTTAAAGTGGGAGACAGTGATCTTGTATTGACAAACAAAGAGTGGGAAGATGTTTGTACATCCCCGTGGATTTCACTAGCAACGACCATGCTACATCAATGGAATGTGAAAGGATGTTTATCGATAATAGTGATGATGGATCGATGATGGATCGATGATGGATCGATGATGGATCGATGATGGATCCATGTTGGATCGATGTTGGATCGATGATGGATCGATGATGGATCGATGATGGATCCATGTTGGATCGATGTTGGATCGATGTTGGATCGATGATGGATCGATTATGGATCGATGATGGATCGATGATGGATCGATGTTGGATCGATGTTGGATCGATGTTGGATCGATGATGGATCGATTATGGATCAATGTTGGATCGATGATGGATCGATGTTGGATCGATGTTGGTTCGATGTTGGATCAATGTTGGATCGAGAGTTGGCTGGGTAGAGACTCAGGATGTGTGCTCCGTCTCAGCCGATTCAGAACCCCCCCTCCTTAGATAGTGATGTGTTCAGGTGAAGATGATAGAGACATGGGGTGGGAGGGCGGGGTCAAGAGAGCAGAGACAACAAGAGATGCTAGGATAGGCCTGTATAAATAGGGCTTCTGGGTAATTAGAGGTGTGGTTAAAGAGTGGTGTGGTTGCTGGAGGAGTAAGAGGTTGAGCCATGGTCCAGCTCCCGAACACCAGTTGACGATTAACATCTCCAACTGTACGTTTGGAGAGAGTTTTGTTGGAAGATTATACCACGTTATAGAAACACAATGTAGGCTTTCATAGCCTAACATTGTTTATCATAATATGATAAACAATAAATACAACAATACAACAAATAAATAATATAAATGTGCAATATAGAAAGAGATAATCTGCTATTCAACTCGACCATTTAATACAGTATAGAGTATTTTTAAAATGAAATGTACTGACCACAACTATGCTAATGATAGAAGGTTGAGCTTAACCAGAACTTCCTGTCTCCTCCTTCCTCTGGGTTACAGAGCGGGCACTTCGGCGGGTTAGGGTTAATTAAAGTTTAACTAGTACATATCTGCCATCTTTGTCTGTCCATTCAGAACTTTGTTTAAAGTCCATTCGGTTCTAAATCAATATTGCAACGCCTCTCTTGTGTTTGCCTCTGTATGATGTAATAATAATGTATTCATTAATCATTTTAAATTAACACAGTTTTGTTGGATGGCGTGAAAATCTTCTTGAATATTTTAATCACTTGTACAGCAGGAGGCGCTCTAACATACAGAATTGAACAATTTGCATACTGTATTTTGGATTATGCCCAACTGAGTTTATATACATTGTAAATAACAGTGGTCCAAGGACGGAGCCTTGAGGAGCTCCTTTATTGAAGTATGAAAATTCAGATTAAAAGCATCAGTAGAAACAGCTTGAGCTCTATTTGTGAGGACATCTGCAAACCATTTTTAGAATTATTTGGAACCCAATAGCATCCAATAATTATTGGGTTGGGTTGATTGCCATCTTTAATTTTCTTATTTTATAAAATGATCAGTTCGAACACAACATACAAACACATGAACTACAGAAACACGGTGCTCACGTGGTTAAGGCTCCAGGTGCAGCCGCAGTGTTGTGAGTTCGATTGCCGACCCCGACAATTTGCTGCATGTCCTCCCTTCTCTCTCATCCCCTATTTCACACTGTACTTTCTTGTCATTAAAGCTGACGGGCAACGACAAAATAAAGATACACAAAACAGATAAGACAAAATGGAAACAAAAAGCTTCATGCTAAAAACATGCAATGATACAAAAACCTGACTGTACAGAGGTGAAGACCTCTCCTTGAACCGACACCTTAACGTGGTGGAGGGGTTTGAGTGCCCGAATGATCCCGGGAGCTATGTTGTCGGGGGCTTCATGCCCCTGGTAGGGTCTCCCAAGGCAAACAGGTCCTAGGTGACTGGTCAGACAAAGATCGGTTCAGAAGCCGTCTATGATGACAACAAGAACAAGGCAGTTTAAGTCGCCCGGATCGGCTTCACCGGGGCCCCATCCTGGAGCCAGGCCTGGGATGGGTGCTCCATGGCGAGCGCCTGGTGGCCGGGTCTTACCCCACGGGGCCCGGCCGGGCACAGCCCGAAAGAGCAACGTGGGGCCGCCCTCCCGTGGGCCCACCACCCGCAGTAGGATCCATAAGGGGCCGGTGCAGAGAGATCTGGGCGGCAGTCGACGGCAGGGGCCTCGGCGACCAGATCTCCGGACACAGAGACTAACTCTGAGGACATGGAATGTCACCTCGCTGGGGGGGAAAGAGCCTGAGCTTGTGCGGAAGGTTGAGCGATACCGACTAGATATAGTCGGCCTCACCTCCACGCACAGTTTGGGCTCTGGAACCCATCTCCTCGAGAGGGGCTGGACGCTCCACTTCTCTGGTGTTGCCCGCGGGGAGAGGCGGCGGGCTGGTGTGGGCTTGCCCCTCAGCTCAGCTGCCACATGTTGGAGTTTACCCCGGTGAACGAGAGGGTCTCGTCCCTCCGCCTTCGGGTGGGGGACAGGTCTCTCACTGTTGTGGCGGCCTACGGGCCGAACAGCAGTGCAGAGTACCCGGCCTTCTTGGAGTCCTTGGGAGGGGTACTGGACAGTGCACCGACCGGGGACTCCGTTGTTCTACTGGGGGACTTCAAATCAAATCAAATCAATTTATTTTTGTAAGGCCCAAAATCACAACAACAGTCGCCTCTGAGAGGCCACAGGGAGAAATGAATCAACAATGTCTGTGGTGGCGATGAAGTCAGACAATGTCTGTGGTGGCGAGGGAGTCAGACAATGTCTGTGGTGGCGAGGGACGATGTCCCAGGGCCAACTGTCCTTAGACTCTCCTTCTCGGCCAGGAAAAACTACAAAAAAACCTCTTTGGGAAAAAAGCGTAGAAACCTGGAGGAGTTCCAGTGAAGGAGAGATCCGACTCTCACAGACGGACAGACGGACATGAGGGAGACTGGAGCTGGACCCACTCTTCAGGCAGATGAGGGACCATCTGAGGCGAACTGGACCCACTCTTCAGGCAGATGAGGGACCGTCTGAGGCGAACTGGACCCACTCTTCAGGCAGATGAGGGACCATCTGAGGCGAACTGGACCCACTCTTCAGGCAGATGAGGGACCGTCTGAGGCGAACTGGACCCACTCTTCAGGCAGATGAGGGACCGACTGAGGCGAACTGGACCCACTCTTCAGGCAGATGAGGGACCGTCGGAGGCGAGCTGGACCCACTCCTCAGGCAGATGAGGGACCGTCGGAGGCGAGCTGGACCCACTCTTCAGGCAGATGAGGGACCGTCGGAGGCGAGCTGGAGCCACTCTTCAGGCAGATGAGGGACCGTCCACACAGGGCAGGGACCACTTCACCAGGGGAGGGGCATCTGGGTCCACAGGTCCTCAGGAGTGAGAGAAAGAAAAAGAAGGCGGTGAACAGTTTGCAAGTGGAATTAAAAAATAAATATTGTTTGATAGCATAAGTAGTCAGAAGAAGAGTATAGTGCTCAAGCTGTCATACTTCCCCCAGCATAGTTACTCCTAGGGCAGCGTAGCTAAAGCTGTGGGTTTATGTTTCTGTTCCTAACTGGTCAGACCATAAGCGATTTCGAAGAGGAACGTTTTAAGCCTGGACTTAAATGAAGAGACTGTGTCAGCATATTTAACATGGGTCGGGAGCTGATTCCATAACACAGGAGCTTGGTAGCTAAACGCTCTACCTCCTACAGTACTTTTAGAGACTCTTGGCACCACCAGAAGGCCAGCATTCTGAGAGCGAAGAGCTCTGTTTGGATGATATGGTTCTATAGCATCTTTGAGGTAGGATGGGGCCATGTCATTTATGGCTTTGTAGGTCAAGAGTAGAATTTTAAATTTGATTCTAAACTGGACGGGGAGCCAGTGAAGAGACTTCAGCACTGGCGTAATAATAATAATAATTATTCTTCCTTCACTCCCCATGTCAGCCACATCGTCAAGACCTCATACTTCCACCTCCGCCGCATCGCCAAAATCCGACACTGCCTCACCCTCCCCGCTGCTGAATCCCTCATCCATGCCTTCATCTCCTCCCGCCTCGACTACTGCAACTCCCTCCTCACTGGCATCTCCTCCCATTCCCTCCATAGACTCCAAATGGTCCAAAACTCCGCTGCCCGCCTCCTCACCCACACCCGCCTCCTCACCCACACCCGGTCCCGTGATCACATCACTCCCGTTCTCCGCTCTCTCCACTGGTTCCCCATCAAGCAGCGCATAAACTTTAAAATACCTCTCCTCACCTTCAAAGCTCTTCACCACCTTGCCCCCCCCTACCTGTCTGACCTCCTCATCCCCCACCGCCCCTCCCGAGCTCTCCGATCCTCCTCCTCTCTCACCCTGACTGCACCAACATCCCGACTCAAAACTTTTGGCGACAGAGCATTGTCCCGAACAGCACCCTGACTCTGGAACTCCCTCCCCCAACCTGTCCGCCACTCTCCCTCACTCACAACATTCAAATCCCGCCTAAAAACATACCTCTTCACCCAAGCCTATGACCTCCCCTACCCCTAGCCTCCTCTACCCCATTGCCTACACTTCTACCCCCTGTTACATCCCCATCTTTTTCTCTCTACTTCGTCTGTCTTCATTTTATCTGTATATTAATGTGTATTGTACGTGCTGTCCCCCCTGTCTGTAAATACCCTCCCCTTTTTTATTATGTTCAGCGTCTTTGGGTCACTGAAAAGCGCTATATAAATAAAAGTTATTATTATTATTATTATTTATGTGAACGCAGTTCTTGGTTGTACCATGGGGAGGCGCTTTGACCTAATGACCTTCTGTTTTAACGGCGCTACAAGGTCAAGAGCAGACTTCAGAGAATTCATGGTCACGTCGACAAATTGATCACTTATACTGGGACTAAAACTATTCTCAGCAGGATCACATGACATGATCATATGACATGATCACATGACATGATCACGTGACAGGATCACATGACATGATCACATGACATGATCATATGACATGATCACATGACATGATCACATGACATGATCACGTGACAGGATCACATGACATGTCACTGAGTATTGGCTCTATTATTTCTTTGAATTTTGAGATAGATTTTTCAGATATTGTCCTTTTCATTATAACTTTATTTTGTGGGACTGGATGATCTTTAAGAATAAACTGAAAGGTAATTTGGAAATGATCTGACAATATAGGGTTTTGAGGGAGGACAATGAGGTCACTAATCTCTGTTCCATACGTTAGGACAAGATCCAGAGTGTTCTTATGAGTGTGAGTCGGTTTATTTACATTCTGAGTGAAACCAATGCTGTCTAACAAGGCGCTGAAGGCATTACTGAGAGCGTCATCACTCATGTTCACGTGGATATTAAAGTCTCCAGCTATAACTATTTTATCCCAGGCTAACACTAAGTTTGATATAAAGTCATAAAACTCTGTTAAAAACTCTGAATAGGGACCAGGAGGTCGGTAGATAACTATGAACAAAACTCCTTTTTGGTTTTTCATATTTGGACATGTGATTGACAGCATAAGGCTTTCAAATGAGTGAAATGCATTGTTAGTTTTAGGGCTCATGAGTCGGCTTGAGTGTGAGATCACTGCCACACCACCACCTCGGCCTGTGCTCCTGGCGGTCTGAAAGTTAACATGGGTGGGTGGGGTTCAACGCCCACATGAGCAATGACAGTGACACCTGGAGAGGGGTGATCGGGAAGAACGGCTTTCCCGATCTGAACCTGAGCGGTGTTCAGTTATTGGACTTCTGTGCTAGCCACGGATTGTCCATAACGAACACCATGTTCAAGCACAAGAGTGTCCATCAGTGCACATGGCACCAGGACACCCTAGGCCAGAGGTCAATGATCGACTTTGTTGTCGTGTCATCAGACCTCCGGCCGCGTGTCTTGCACACTCGGGTGAAGAGAGGGGCAGAGTTGTCAACCGATCACCACCTGGTGGTAAGTTGGATCCGCTGGCGGAGGAGGAAGCCGGACAGACTTGGCAGACCCAAGCGCATTGTGAGGGTCTGTTGGGAACGTCTAGTGGAGCCCTCTGTCAGTAGGGTATTCAACTCGCACCTCCGGGAGAGCTTCTCCCACATCCCGGGGGAGGTTGGGGACATTGAGTCCGAGTGGACCATGTTCTCCGCCTCCATTGTTGATGCGGCTGCTCGGAGTTGTGGTCGCAAGGTCTCCGGTGCCTGTCGTGGCGGCAACCCCCGAACCCGGTGGTGGACACCGGAAGTAAGGGATACGTCAGACTGAAGAAGGAGGCCTATCAGGTATCGGCAGGCCAAGCGAGCCGCGGCTCGTGCTGTCGCAGAGGCAAAAACCCGGGCCTGGGAGGAGTTCGGGGAGGCCATGGAGGAGGACTATCGGTCGGCACCAAAGAAATTCTGGCAAACCGTCCGGCGCCTCAGGAGGGGGAAGCAGTGTCTCACCAACACCGTTTACGGTGCGGGAGGAGGCCTGATGACCTCGACTGGGGATGTCGTCGGACGGTGGAAGGAATACTTTGAGAATCTCCTTAATCCCTCAGTCACATCTTCCGAAGAGGAAGTAGAGACCGGGGACTCGGAGGCTGGCTCATCCATCACCCAAGCTGAAGTCACTGAGGTTGTTCGCAAACTCCTCGGTGGCAGGGCTCCGGGGGTGGATGAGATCCGCCCTGAGTACCTAAAGTATCTGGATGTTGTAGGACTGTCTTGGTTGACACGTCTCTGCAACATCGCATGGCGTTCGGGGACGGTGCCTCTGGACTGGCAGACTGGGGTGGTGGTCCCTCTGTTTAAGAAGGGGGACCGCAGGGTGTGTTCCAACTACAGAGGGCTCACACTCCTCAGCCTCCCGGGTAAGGTCTATTCCAAGGTACTGGAGAGGAGAATCCGACCGATAGTCGAACCTCGGATTCAGGAGGAGCAGAGTGGTTTTCGTCCCGGTTGTGGAACACTGGACCAGCTCTATACCCTCCATCGGGTGCTCGAGGGTTCATGGGAGTTTGCCCAACCAGTCCACATGTGCTTTGTGGATCTGGAGAAGGCTTTCAACCGTGTCCCTCGGGGTGTCCTTTGGGGGGTGGTCCGGGAGTACGGGGTCCGGGGCCCTTTGCTCAGGGCTGTCCGGTCCCTGTATGACCGGAGCAGGAGCTGTGTTCGCATTGCCGGCAGTAAGTCAGACCTGTTCCCAGTGCATGTTGGACTCCGCCAGGGCTGCCCTTTGTCACCGGTTCTGTTCATAGTTTTATGGACAGAATTTCAAGGCGCAGTCAGGGGTCGGAGGGCGTCTGGTTTGGGGACCACAGGATTCCATCTCTGCTGTTTGCAGACGATGTTGTCCTGATGGCTCCATCAAACTCGGACCTGCAACATGCACTGGGACGGTTTGCAGCCGAGTGTGAAGCGGCTGGGATGAGAATCAGCACCTCCAAATCCGAGGCCATGGTTCTCGACCGGAAAAAGGTGGCTTGCCCTCTCCAGATGGGTGGGGTGTTCTTGCCCCAAGTGGAGGAGTTCAAGTATCTCGGGGTCTTGTTCACGAGTGAGGGAAGGATGGAACGTGAGATCGACAGGCGGATCGGTGCAGCGGCTGCAGTGATGCAGTCGCTGCATCGGGCCGTTGTAGTAAAGAGGGAGCTGAGCCGAAAGGCAAAGCTCTCTATTTACCGGTCGGTCTACGTTCCTACCCTCACTTATGGTCATGAGCTTTGGGTAATGACCGAAAGAACAAGATCGCGGATACAAGCGGTCGAAATGAGTTTCCTCCGCCGTGTGGCTGGGCGCTCCCTTAGAGATAAGGTGAGGAGCTCGGCCACACGGGGGGAGCTCGGAGTAGAGCCGCTGCATCTCCACGTCGAGAGGAGCCAGCTGAGGTGGCTCGGGCATCTGTTCCGGATACCTCCTGGGCGCCTCCCTCGGGAGGTGTTTAAGATAAGATATTCCTTTATTGTCCCACATGGGGAAATTTCATTGGTGCAACGCAGGTAGATACAGAGGTAGATCCAGAAGAACAGATCACTTTAGGAAGTCTGAAAAACACTTTCAGTAGAAGATCTCCTATAAATAAAAACTCCCATAGACAAATA
Organism: Eucyclogobius newberryi; assembly: GCF_026437365.1. Lineage (NCBI taxonomy): Eukaryota > Metazoa > Chordata > Actinopteri > Gobiiformes > Gobiidae > Eucyclogobius > Eucyclogobius newberryi. Next base: position 5,178,141 of record NW_027315857.1, read on the forward strand.
AATAAATAAATACCATTGCATGTGATCCCGACAGTAATTGCACATGAATATGTGTCACGACAGCACATAGATTGCATATGAATTTCACAGTAATTGCACATGAATTGCACATGAATTCCAACAGCAATTGCACATACGACAGAATTGCACATCAGTATTAGGTTAGGTCAGTATTGCGACGGGATAACGTGACGATCTCCGGGTAAGACGACAGTTCTCCGCAGTTTCATGAGTTCCTCCTTTGTGGAAACGCGGTACGGCGCCGGCCGGGGGGCGGGGCCGGAGCCGGGGGGCGGGGCCGGAGCCGGGGGGCGGGGCCGGAGCCGGGGGACTCAGAGCCAAGACACATCGCAACGACGCGACGAAAACACTCAATCCAGCCGAATAAAGTCAAAACAAGTTAATTTAAAGCGATTCCAGTGCGTGTCCCGGTCGTTCGTGAAGTTCCTCTTTCATATAAACGTGTATATAAACGTGTACCGACGACACGCCGTACTTTAGCGCGGCCGGAGGGCGCGGGGGGGCTGGTGGGCTCGCTCGGAGCTAGCTCACGTCACAACAACACAACGAACGCAACGAAAAACGCTCAAATCCAGCCGAAAAAAGTCAAAAACAGTTGAATTAAAAAACTATTCCAGCGCGTGTCCCTATCGTACAGTAAAATAGAAAAAATATACTAACTATATTTACAAAATATAGGAGATAAAGCACAATAAGTGTGAGAAAGAAGAGAGAGCGTTTACACCGGGCTGCCAGCTGTACCAGCGCCTTATGACGTTTCAGGCATGTCCCACCGGGAAGAGGCCCCGGGGAAGACCCAGGACACGCTGGAGAGACTATGTCTCTCGGCTGGCCTGGGAACGCCTCGGGATCCCCCCGGAGGAGTTAGAGGAAGTGTCTGGGGAGAAGGAAGTCTGGGAGTCCCTGCTCAGACTGCTGCCCCCGCGACCCGGCCCCGGATAAAGCGGCAGAAGATGGATGGATGGATGGATGTTACAGAGGTGAAGCGAAAGGCCGAGTGTAAGGCCCCTGAAAATCTCCCCGGCTCCTGGCACCAATCCTCACTGAGAACTGGATATACTACCTCCCCAGTCCACCAGGTATTTACCCATTTTCCCACAAATCCAATCTCCCCCATTTGGCTCTCTGATGAGTGAATGCAACGAGACACAGAGTTTATGTTCAGAGCAGACAACCACCTGGAGCATAAAGTCTGATATCAAACCACAGTCATCATTCTCTTCAAATCAAAAGAAATGTCTTGTGTTTTTCTTAGCAGCACTTCTGCCCCTCCTGGTGTCCTGAGCACGTGTTCTTTACCTTCAAAAGTCACCAGAAGAGTGAATTCCTCACAGATGTGGCGAAACTTTCTCGTTGTTGCCGAACCACGTATGGAATATCTGGGGTAAAGAAGTCTTTGTACTGGAGGTCTCCTTTAAGTTTTGCAGCATTTTGCACTGGTTCTTTCACATGATTGTTAAGAAACCTCATAATCAGGCCTTGTGGTTTATCAAAAATGTGGTCGAATCTGGCTGCGCCACGCCCTACTCTCATTTCTGCTCTCGTTGACAGCACGTCACGCTGCATCTCACGCATCATAAAGGCCAACTGCTGTAAAGGTATCTCCTCTCCTCCTTCCGACAGGGAAAATCCTAGAGACCCCACGTCGAGGATTGAGCTTGGTTTACCGTTGGGGGAAGGTTGTCTGCAGAGTTTGTCTACTCGGACAACATAACGTCATAAAACGTTTTATACATTTGCTCCGTTTATCACGCAGGAAAAAAATGTATTCCAAGAGAAAATTCAATGACAAATATGGTTAGTAGCAACATCCGCACTTGCACGTAAATATCTGGCCATTTGCAGTTTGAAAAAGTGTGGCAAATTGGACATCAGAGCCAGACTGTACAGCCTGTTACTGGGTTTGCTCTAGTCTGATGGACATGATTGACAGGCTTGTCAGAGAACTGTTATATATGATCCAGCACCTCATTGATGCAGTTACTCTTTCATTTTGTGGTATTCACCAAATACTAAAATCATGAGGGACACATTTTTTTATAAGTGCGTGTACATTTTTCCTTCTCTAATCAGTGTTAAATACTGTGAAACAAAACAAGATATTTGATTTCTATGTCAGTTTATTAACTAATATAAGAGAAAGTATAGTAAGTTTTCAGAAAATTGTCCATGTAACAGAATATACACCGTTTGTCTAAAGAAAAAGTCGCCACAGAAAAAAATCACATATTCTTGAATTTGGTAAAACTGTTTTAGCTTTGATTAGAGCAACAAAAAAAATCTCTGTGACATAGTTTGAATAACCTTCTGAAATATTAAAATATTTCCATCCAGTGACCACTGCATCTACAACAAGTGTGCTGCAGTGGCACTCACAGCCAGCAGAGGGGGCCGCTGCGCATACTGCTGTTGACAGACGGAGAACAAAGAAAAGGCCCTCCACAGTGGTCCCACCTCACTCCTCTGCTCTGCTCTCTGCACTGGAACTGCACTATTGATCACTTTGTTCATCTTTTAAATAGTTTACTTTACCCAGAGACTTGCAAAAGAATGAAAAAATATTCAAAAACTATATTATTTGGTGGGGACAGAGCATGTTCATGAATATAGCATGGGCTTATTTCCATTCACGCTCACAAACACCACTTACTTAGACACTGGAGGTAAGATGGGTGAAGTGTCTTGCCCAAGAACACAACAGTATGCTCTACTGCCCGCATGATGCCCCCGATGTTCCAGTGGACTCCCATCCAAGTACTCTCCAAGCCCGCCCATCCTGCTCGGCTGCCGAGATCTGACAAGATCAGGCAAATTGGTTTGACTTCAGTTCAAATTTATGTTGCATAAAACTGAAAGGCTGATTTGCCATGATTATGACTTTGGCACCAGCAGGAGGCGAGTCCCTGAGGTCCCTGAGGTCCCTGAGGTCCCTGAGGTGCCAGGCTGTATGTTGTTGGAAAGCTTATTTTTTCAACAAAACATTTCTTGTATTAATTTCATGCAACAGTGTATTTGTCTTTTGGATTACAGAGTAATACATTTAAAAAATTGACACAAATTATAATTTTCTTGCCTTTATTCAGGCTGTGTGTCTGATCTTGTTGGTCTTGTTATGTCCCACTCCCTGTTTCCATTCTTTAACATTCTCATCATGAATGTGGGACACATGATGAGAATGTTAAAGAATAAGCAATTTAGGGATCCAAAAGATCGCAGATACAAGCGGTCGAAATGAGTTCCCTCCGCCGGGTGTCTGGGCGCTCCCTTAGAGATAAGGTGAGGAGCTCGGCCACACGGGGGGAGCTCAGAGTAGAGCCGCTGCTCCTGCATGTCGAGAGGACCCAGCTGAGGTGGCTCGGGCATCTGTTCCGGATGCCTCCTGGGCGCCTCCCTCGGGAGGTGTTTCAGGCATGTCCCACCGGGAAGAGGCCCCGGGGAAGACCCAGGACACGCTGGAGAGACTATGTCTCTCGGCTGGCCTGGGAACGCCTCGGGATCCCCCCGGAGGAGTTGGAGGAGGTGTCTGGGGAGAGGAAGTCCGGGAGTCCCTGCTCAGACTGCTGCCCCCGCGACCCGGCCCCGGATAAAGCGGAAGAAGATGGATGGATGGATCCAAAACAATTTCCACACAATGTAAGAGTCTCCGCTTCAGGATGAGCCATTTCTGACCTCGCATTGTGAATCAGGCCCAGCTCTGAATCCATTAGCTTTAGGACTTTTTGGCACAGTTTTTCTGCTGAATAACATGAAAAAAATCACTAGAATCAAATAGTGCTCCCTCTATTCTTCATAAAGAAGCGTAACAGTCCCAGACCAAACCTCCAGGGGGCGCAGGCGAAGCTGTGCACAATTACATACAAAACTTTGTCCAAAAGCTTTGGTTTGAGATCAATAGTGGAACTCTCCGCTTGTGTTTGCCTTTGTGTGATGAATAGTAAAAAAGGTACAACAAAATTCTTCTTTTCTCAGTTTTGTTAATATTTTTGATTGTTTGATTGGGTTCAATAAAGGATAAAGGATGCTACTCATAACTTTTATAACTACTTTACTAATGCTACGTAACTCTCTGGTTGAACAAAACACACAAACACAAACAAGAAATGAAGCCTGCGTATATTCAGCCTGGAAGACCTAACTCCATCCATCTACGTCAAGGCCTCCATGGAAGGACCCCTCTCCCCAGCGCCATCATCGCACGCAAGCGGGCGCCCGCCTGTCCGTCTGTGAGAGTCAGATCCCTCCTTCACCATGGACTCTCCCAGGTTTCTGCGCTTATCCCAAAGAGGTTATGCAGTTTTTCCTGGCCAAAGAAGTAGGGTGAAAGGTCAGGGGGCGTCTGCATCATGGCCCTCGCACCTGCTCCTCATCCCCAATCAACGCTCTCAAGTGACTCCTCCTCGCTCCCAATCAGCACCCAGGCGGTCACATTTAAGCCCTCAGGCTGATGGCTCGGCCGCTCAAACCGTACTGCGACCCACCACCTCCCCTGCTCCTCCTCTGCATTCCCCTCATCCTCTACCTTCTCTTCACATCTACCACCACCAGTCTCCAGGCTCCGGGGGGAGACATCTAATACAAATAGATCATGGAGTGCCCATGATTGCAACGTCTTCCGCCGGGGTCTGAGCGCCAAATAACTCTCGAATAAAGCTTGCTCAACAGTCCATTCTCGTGGTCTCTTTGTCTCTCCAGGGTGAATTACGTAAAGTTGAAACAGAGGAAAAGATGCATTTAAAAAACCAAAAGGTTTATTTCAAATACAAGCATCGTGCAGAAGATTTTTTATGGGGGGAAGTCCCTTCCTAATGAGGGGCCCAAAAACGTCTCCTAGCCCGCTCCTGGTACCAATCCTCTCAAATAACTGGATACTCTACCTCCCCAAACCCTACACTCCTCCTCCATCTTTTGTTTTTTTGGGGGGGGTTTGTCCAGTTTTCCCACATCTGATCTCCACCTTTAGCACTCAGAAGAGTGCATGTAACACTGAGCAACCAGACACTGAGTGTGTCACAAGTATAAGGTATAATATACCTGTTATATATATTATATGCATGTCAAAAAAACATCTTCAATTTGGTGATAATATTTTCATTGTGGCAGTCAATTAAAAAAAAAAAAAATAAGCAAAAGGAAAAACAACAAATGTCTTATTATGCAATCATAAACTCTCATGCACATGCAGGTCTGTGTTTTGTGTTATTCTGAGGAGCACTTCTGCCTCTGCTGGTGCTTTGAGCACCTATTTTTTGCCTTCAAAAATCACCTGAAGAGTTGCTGGATGTGACGAGCCGTGTGTGAGGAGCCGTGTGAGGAGCAGTGTGAGGAGCAGTGTGAGGAGCCGCGTGAGGAGCCGCGTGAAGAGCCGCGTGAGGAGCCGCGTGAGGAGCTGTGTGTGAAGAGCCGTGTGAGGAGCCGTGTGAGGAGCAGTGTGAGGAGCCGTGCGAGGAGCCATGCCGTGTGAGGAGCCGTGTGTGAGGAGCCGTGTGAGGAGCCACGCTTCAGTCGGCTCCTGAATTCCTCACAATTGTGGCGAACAGTTGCTCGTTGTTGACAAATCACGTACAGAAGAAAACCCTCTGGCCCTCAAACACCTGGCAGGTTATGTGCACGCCCCTCTTCACGTGCACTCTCTTCACGTGCACTCTCGTCACGTGCACACTCGTGCTCGTCACGTGTACATGCCTGTCACGTGCACACTCATGCTCGTCACGTGCACATGCTTGTCACGTGCACACTCATGCTCGTCACGTGCACACTCATGCTCGTCACGTGCACACTCATGCTCGTCACGTGCACATGCTTGTCACGTGCACACTCACACAGCTGCTACGAGGTTTAGCTTACCAAACACACTGTTAGCTCAGCTTATGAAATCCTAGCTGGGCTCCTCATAGCAATAATGTGTGAAAATGTCAGGGCTTTGGATGGGAGCCCTCGAGGGACACAATGTACTGTCAACACAGAGCCAGCACAGAGGAGCAGAGGATGGCCTTTCACTCAGTCTGTTCACTGCAATAACCACAGAAATGTGCCTGTGAGAGGAGAGAGCAGGATCATGGTTAGCAACACATTGTCTTGGACTTGCTGCAAAAAGGCCCGTCCAGGTTCTTCTGCTGTAGCGATGTAACAATGACCCAAATATTGTAGCATTATTATTAACACCAAAAGTCTCAAAATAAAACTGTTGTCACAATTCAATATCATCAATGTAAAACAGTGGTCCCCACACTTTTTGACTCGAGGGCCACATTGGGTTCTAAAATGTGGCCGAGGGGCGGGGCCAGGAAAATATTGTGTGTTTGTGTGAACGAATGAATTACTATAAATGACACGCAAGATTTGACCTGTAACTTGTAACAAAGCCACAAATGCATTAAATAATGATTAATTTCTACTGTCTTCTACTGTCCACAAGAGTCTTCTACTGTCCACAAGAGTCTTCTACTGTCCACAAGAGTCTTCTGCTGTCCACAAGAGTCTTCTACTATCCACAAGAGTCTTCTGCTGTCCACAAGAGTATTCTACTGTCCACAAGAGTCTTCTACTGTCCACAAGAGTCTTCTACTGTCCACAAGAGTCTTCTACTGTCCACAAGAGTCTTCTACTGTCCACAAGAGTCTTCTACTGTCCACAAGAGTCTTCTTCAGTGTCAAACACTTGCACTTCCTGCTTTATTGGCCCCGGTGGCCGTTTGTGGTGAATTTTATTTTCTGCGCGCCATAGATTTAGTGCGCGCACTAAGTGTGAGCAGCGCACTATGTGCGAGCAGTGCGCAGCTGCGCAGGTGCAGCTTAGAGGGAACAGTGGCATCTCTTGGGGAAATGTGGGCATTACAGGCAAAAGGTAAAATGAACGGCCACAGTATCATGAGTTTGAATCCCGACTCCGACATTTGCTGCGTGATGTCACGCAGGCACTATATGTTCTTGTATTTTGAGTGATGTCACGCATTTTTTATTATTATATTTTCCATGATTTTCCATTTAGCCAGTTTCAACTCCTTAACGCTTCAACCGATTTCAACATGTTATACCTCATTACGATCGCTTTCACAGTAGTACGTGTGCTATTACTTTTGACATTTGAACACTTGTACTTTTTGCAGAATTTTCAAAAGTATTAGTACTTTTTCCCCATTTAAATAAATGGGGCATTAATGAGTGTCTGCGGAATTCTTTAGCCTTTATTCTTTAGACTTTTGTGACGGAGCCAGTCGAGAGAGAGAGAGAGAGAGAGAGAGAGAGAGAGAGAGAGAGAGAGAGAGAGAGAGAGAGAGAGAGAGAGAGAGAGAGAGAGAGAGAGAGAGAGAGAGAGAGAGAGAGAGAGAGAGAGAGAGAGAGAGGGGGAGAGAAGGAGAGGGAGAGGGGGAGAGAGCTACTACACACACATACACACCTACACACACGGGAGAGGGGGGGGGGGGGGGGGGTGGGAGAGGGAGAGACGCAGACGCTCTATAATTTTCTAGTTCCATCTACTGTCTAATAAAGCCTACGGCAAAAAAACAAAAACTAAATTTAATATAACTTGGACAAGCTTGGCGGGCCGGATTGAAAGGCCCAACGGGCCGGATGTGGCCCGCGGGCCACATCCGGCCCGCGGGCCGTGGTTTGGGGACCACTGATGTAAACCATCAGTTTTGGCCTTTATGAGCCGCTAGTTTATTTCAATTATTTAGTAAAAAATATTAAGTTTACTGTTAAATTATTTGTGAAAGACTTACTTAAGTGCTTAAGTGTTTTAAGGCACAGCACACGTATTCCAGGCTCCAAGTGCAGCCAGCCGCAGTGTTGTGGGTTCAATTCCCGTCTCCGACATTTTACTTCATGTCCTCCCTCCTCTCTCATCCCCGTTTCACCCCCTCCTCTCCTGTCTAATAAAGCCGATAGGCCAAAAATTGTGCCACATGAGGTTGTAAAATGAGCCAGTGACTGAATCTGACACTGAATTAAATAACCATCAGGTTATATTTCCAACTGCAGATCAAATCTAGACGCTACAGGCTAAACTGGAAAGACACGCCAATGACTCAAAACGGCGGTTGTGTTCAAACACTGGACTTGCACTTTAATTTAGTTTTTATCTCTCAATTCAAACAAAAAATATCTAGTATATATATATATATATATATATATATATATATATATATATATATATATATATATATATATATATATTTATATATAGAGTACTTGGCCCTGTTAGAATACTACCTCTCCAGTAACCCAAGTCAGAGGGGTTACATCAAGCATGTTCAAACTACTGCCTGAGCATTTTGATGTTATACCAACTTAATATTAATGTTTCAAGTCTTATTAAAGGTGTGGAGGCATTGAAACAACGTCAAATGCAACATTTCAAAATATTCACTTTGTCATTCGACAAATTCAACATTGTCAGGATGTTTGTGGTCTTCTGCTCCGTATAAGTTTCAAAATGCTTGGTGAAAAATGTTTGAACACCCCTGGGTCTCATGCAGAGAATGTGGCTAGTACGAAACCCACGGTCAACACTAACGACCAATTAACTAGTAGCTCAGTGTTCCAACATCCACAAACGGCAACTGTTATCACAACTAGAGATTGATGAGATACAACACAAATGCTATGGCAATAGTGAGAGAGAGCCAGCGCGCCAGGTCAGGGGGGGTTAGTGGTAACTCCCCTTCCAGAGGATGGGTAAGAAGCTCCAATAACCACTCTCCTGTCGGGCATAGTGGCGGCTAAGATAAGTGGGCACATGGATCAATACATGAGCATTGCTCAGAAAGGCATCGGCAAAAATACCAGAGGTGCGAAACATCAGCTGCTGGTGACAGAACAGTCGCACGGGACTGAACCTGACACACCAACCTGAGCACTGCCTGGATTGATTGCAACAAAGCATACAACTCAATGCCACACACTTGGATCATTGAATGCTTGGAGTTATACAACATCAATGGGGCTCTAGGAGCCTTCATAGGGAACTCGATGAAGCTGTGGAAAACCACCCTTGAGAACTGCCAGTGATCAGACCCTGCAGGAATAATCAGTTGGCCAAAGGAGGAAATACAGACCACAGATGTTAAGACACGAAAGCTCCTAACCCTATCCCAAATCAAGCACCCTGAGACTGTACACTCGCCGTAAAGAAGGAGGCCGGGGACTAGTGAGTGTGAGAGCCACTATCCAGGACGAAACGTCCAAGATCCATAAGTACATCAAGTACAAGGCTCCTACAGATGACATGATTAGTGAATGTCTCAATGGGGAACAGAGGACGATAAGGTGCTGGAGGGACCATCATGGAAGGACAAGACCCTACCACCAGAACATAACCGATGTGGCTGATATCACGAAATCCTACCAATGGCTAGAAAGAGCCGGTCTGAAGGACAGAGGCCCTGATCATGGCAGGACAGGAGCAGGTCCTGAACACCAGATCAATAGAGGCCCAGATCTACCACACCAAAAAAGACCCAAGGTGTAGGCTGTGCAAAGGGGACCCTGAGACCATCCTGCACATAACTGCAGGTACAAGAGGCTGCAGGGACAGCATACATGGAGCTCCATCACCAGGAGCTGACATAGTGAACAGAAACATCTGTGCAGAGCACGGGCTGGAGACCCCAAGAAAAAGTGGGAAACACCTCCAAAGGTGGTGGAGAACGACCGAACCATGGTCCTCTGGGACCTCCAGATACAGACAGAATGGTAATGGCGAATCAACCGGACATAGTGGTGGTCTCAAGGGTCAGAGGAAAGCCGTGGTGGTGGACATTGCGGTACATGGGATGGAAACATCCGCAATAAAGAACACGAGAAACTAGAGAAATCCCAAGGCCTCAGAGAGGAGTTGGAGAAGGTCTGGAGCCTGAAGGTGTCAGTGGTGCCCGTAGTGACCGGAGCACTTTGGGCAGTGATCCCCAAACTGGAGGAGTGACCCCCAAACTGGAGGAGCGACTTGAGCAGATCCCAGGAGAAACATCAGACATCTCGGTTCAGAAAAGTGCAGGAACAGCAAAGATACTGCACAGAACCCTCAAGCTCCCAGGACCCGAGCAAAAAATGCGTTATATATATATATATATATATATATATATATATATATATATATATATATATATATAGTAGAAAAAGATTCAGTTGTAGTCATCTGGACTCAGTTTGAAAAAATAGACGTTTCGACTCTCATCCAAGAGTCATTGTCAATAAAAGAATTTAGATCGAGAACTCCGATATTAATACTGTTCTGTGGTAAGACCCACCCATTGGGCGGAGCCTTCCTGAAGTAGAAAGAGTTGTTTGTTTCAACAGAAACTCCCCCCTTGTATCTACCGAGCTAGCCTATTCAGAATTTTTAATGAGCTCCATAAATGCAGGGCATGGCTTCACCAGGATACAGTCTGCAATACAGAGGCCGGTCTATCACTTCCTCTTTTTCCAGCCTTTGTAAACAGTCTATCACTTTCTTCTTGTAGCCACTGGTCGGATCTCTTTTCAAGCGCTCGTATGTGGTCGTGTCCTCGAGGAGGGTGTGGACTTTGGCTTCGTAATCAGCTGCGTTGAGAATCACAGTGCAACGTCCCTTGTCTGCTGGGAGGATGTTGATGCTATGATCTTTTTCCAGTGCTGAAAGTGCTTTTCTCTCTTCAGCTGTGATATTTGAAGGAGGTGGTTTGGCACTCTTCAGAGTCGCTGTGACACGTAACCTCAGGTCTGCAGCCTCCGATTCAGTAATTTTGTTGTTCCTAATTGCCGTTTCAGTGGCTGTGATGTAGTCCTCTGTAGGGATGTGTTTAGAGGTGACCGAAAAGTTGAGCCCTTTAGAGAGCACGTCCTTTTCTGCCTGTGTCAGAACACTATCTGATAGGTTCTTAATCCAATTGTTTTTGCTGGTCGCTAATTTGTCTGTCTCAGTCCTAATGTCTAACTCGACCTCACCTGCATTCTTTTTGTTCAAAAGAATGTTGAACTTCTTGATTTGGCGTTCTTTGCTCTTCTTGTGCTGTGCTTCTTGTGCTGTCTGTGTAAAATCCAGCACTCTTTTGAAAGCTTCTTCAGGGAGTATGCTGGTTAATTTCTCCTGTAAAGTTCCTGTTCTGTCTTTCAATTTATCAATTGACGAGCCACGTATCAATCATAAAACGCACCTATCGCTCACCTGCAGCCTCGTGTGGCTCGTCCCCACATTTCCGCGTGTCTAAGCTCATTGATCAATCATAATATAGTTTTAAGCAGGGAGAAAAGATGGTTTGAAAGAGGAGTCAAGGAAGCTATTTTTGTTAAAAAAGAAAGACCTTCTTTAAACAGAAATGGAGGGCTAAGATTCAATCTTCCTGGTATCTATAATGGTATACTGAACCCCTGGAAAGGTAGAGGACCAGGACCAGGACATTTAGATGCTAATCAGGTACTCAGGGTGGTTGAGCCAGGGTCTCACAAAGACAAAGAGGATTCTAATAGCCCATTAAGATTCTGAATAGGCTAGCTCGGTAGATACAAGGGGGGAGTTTCTGTTGAAACAAACAACTCCTTCTACTTCAGGAAGGCTCCGCCCAATGGGCGGGTCTTACCACAGAACAGTATTAATATCGGAGTTCTCGATCTAAATTCTTTTATTGACAATGACTCTTGAATGAGAGTCGAAACGTCTATTTTTTCAAACTGAGTCCAGATGACTACAACTGAAGCTTTTTCTACTATGGAACACGCCTGGACGAATGAGGGATATATATATATATATATATATATATATATATATATATATATATATATATATATTTATTTAAACCAGGGCATTGTACTAACACAGCTGCTACCAAATTCTAAAAAATGGTTTGCAGATTAAAGGTTGAATGGTTGAATGGACGATTTTTTTTACCCAAATCCTAGTCCTGCCACGTATCAATCATAAAACGCACCTACCGCTCACCTGCAGCCTCGTGTGGCTCGTCCCCACATTTCCGCGTGTCTAAGCTCATTGATCAATCATAATATAGTTCCCTCAGTGTACGGGACAAAATTAAGACGGAGAAAGACAGTTCGAGCTGACGCAGAAGAAGACGGAAATCTACGAGACGAGAGATGCGATGCGATCCGTCGCGCTGATAAACAAACCCACGTGTGTGTTGTGTCAGTCCGCACGGGGGAGTGGAATGCGCGCGGGGGAGTGGCATGAGCGCGGGGGAGTGGCATGTGCACGGGGGAGTGGCATGTGCACTTCCGCCTGAGTTCTCAAATCCCAGGTAAATCGTCCATTGCGCCTTTAACTCACAAATAGAGCTCAAGCTGTTTTTGCTGATGACTTTCAATCTGAATTTTCTTAACCTAATAAAGGAATTCCTCAAGGCGCCCTCCTTGGACCACTGTTATTTACAATTTATATAAACTCAATTGGACATCATCTAAAACATTGTAGTATCCATTTGTATGCAGATGATACAATTCTATATGCCTTACAAGTAAGTTGAATACAATTAATTCAAAAATGGATTTTCATTCCATCCAACAAACACGTTCAAGATCTGACAAATTACCAGATTCTAGAAGTGTTTTCTCGTCATTGTAGAAAACAGTTCATCCATTTATATATGCATTCTACATCAACAGTGTTTAAACCTCTGAACTCAGTTTATCACTCAGCTCTAAGGTTTATCTCTAAGGTTCATCTCGAAGGTTCAGCGCTAAGGTTCATCTCTAGAGTTCATCTCTAAGGTTCAGCGCTAAGGTTCATCTCTAAGGTTCAGCGCTAAGGTTCATCTCTAGAGTTCATCTCTAAGGTTCATCTCTAGAGTTCATTTCTAAGGTTCCTCTCTAAGGTTCATCTCTAAGGTTTAGGTCTAATGTTAATTACAGGAGAAGGACACAGAAATAATCATGAATTATACCGTAATTTTTTTACTTTAAACCGTTTCCTTTTTCCCACGCCCTGAATCCTCCTCATTCAACAGTGCGTCTAATTTATAGTTTTACTGGCTAACACTGCTAACACTGCTAACACTGCTAACATTGCTAACACTGCATTTACTTGACACACTGTAGACGAAAAGATTGGTGGTGGAAGCACTGTTCAGGGGTCCGTTCAGGGGTCCGTTCAGGGGTCCGTTCAGGGGTCCGTTCAGGGGTCCGTTCAGGGGTCCGTTCAGGGGTCCGTTTCAGGGGTCCGTTAGGTGTGTTCTCTGTAAGCTTCAAAATGATCTTTTATTACAGTCAGACTCACATTCACGGAGAAATTTGTCAAATTCAGGAACTGAATTTGGACGCGCGGACATATGATACATGGATGTTATATTCACTACCGTGGACCATCTTTACATGTAAATCTCTCTCATGTTACAATGTGGGCACCTGCGGCTCATTGACAGGTGCGGCGCCTTTATGTTTCTTTGTACAATTCGATGCCGCTGCTTTTATTCAGGAGTACTGTATCACTTGATAATGACGGTATTCTAAAATAGGATGTGATCATTGGGTGTCAAGAGAAGAGCCTTTTGTTTGTTTCTTGTTGATATTGTGCCTGATTATTTCACATGTATGTAGAAAATTGAAACAGGTATTTGCTGATTGATCTCAGGTTTATTGTAGTCACACTGTATTAACACAAAACTGGGGAAAAGGCTTTCAGAAACCTATGGAACAAAACACTGACGTTACATTTAATCTTGTTCCATTTTATGCATTTAAGACACTTGTCAAAGACCCGTAAAGACAATGCTCCTACTTTGCATGATTTGATTCCATATTGTTTGTGTATTTGTTAACTTATTGAATGTTTTATTGTCTTTCTATCTGGATATTCTGATACTTGTGAACACAGGGTCTCATGAAAAAGAGAGCTTCTAAATAAATCAAATTGGATTCTTTTCAGTAGATGATATTTTGTAGATGTCATGGTGGTCTAAAGCAGTGGGGTCCCTGGGCCATGTCTTATGGGTCTTATTATATTAGATATCAAACATACAGTGTTCTTGAGAGGAACGCTACCAATAAAACAATGCCTTTGACAAATTAATATAAACAAATGGTTTAAACGTGTGAATTGTACTGTGATGCTATTGTGGGGAACTATAGGGGGCCCTTGGCTTCAAAAGGCTTGAGAACCCCTGATCTAAAGGTTTCTAAGCCTGTTTTTTGAAATATAACAAAAAGCATTGTAGTCCCCTTAAATACCTTCCCCTGTTTAATATAAGCCTGCCCAGATGGCCTGTTCTAATGTGTCTTCATTTGTGGCTCGTCAGTGGAACATTCTTTAAAAACTGAGGCATGTGTAAACAGCCGGGCCGGAGGATTTTCTCTGCTTTCTAACCAGCCACAGCCTCCGTAAGACGCGCTAATCTGCCTGTTACCCACAAAGCCCTGCACTACTGCAATTTCCTTTTCAGATTATGCATTTTCCCCCTCTAAACAGGAGGCAGTTCTTCAAAAGAGGATGGTAAGGGCAGTGTGCAGGTTAGCAGGTTATGAGCAGCACGAGTGGGTGAAACGTGGCATCGGCACAAACAACAAGTATTGAACTCCCGTCTCTTACTCGAGTAAGTCAAGTTTGTCTTCTCACTGAGGAAATCTACAAGTGACAAATATGAAATGATTTGAACATTTGTGATTCTGGCACTGCTTCTTCAGATATCTGTGCATTATGATTAGCATTTACCAGACTGTTACTCTTAAAGGTACGGACATGAGTACAATTGACTCTTTTGTGCTCGACCTTTGTTTAAACTGGTTGAACATGTAAATATATGTGCAGGTAAACTGAAGGATACATATTTCTTATGTTATCTCAGGCTCAGGGTGTTAGACCTGTGAGTAGGGTCACCTCTCCACAGATCTGACCAGGTCTGACCTGTAACTTGTCATAATGTGAAACTTTGAGCAACAAGGGCATCGTTAAAGGACGCTCAATATGCCAAATAGACTTTTTATAACAAAGTTTCTTCATCAAATCCATAGCTGGAATGGTATTTAGCTTCATTCAAACTGTGTGATGAATCCTGTTCAGGAAGTCCTTGCCCTCTGAGCCTCAAAAAACACAATTTCACATATTTGTGACATCAAAGGTAAGAGTTCTGGAGCTGTTCTGTTCTGTTCATGTCCATAACGCATCACCAGACTTATCTCAGCCTCAAATCACGTTTATTACAATTGTGTCCCTACGGGGCAAGCTAGCTTTTGTTTATTAGACAATGTGCTTTATTTAGGCTTTGTTTGTACTGTAGGATGACGTTCCACTGATATAATGCGTTCACAGAGTCAGACCCCAGAACGTGCCCCCTGTGTTGAACAGAGAGTGCACCACGTCGGGGGGAAATCAAACAAAAGGAAACAGCTAATTTTGGCATCACACACACTGGCAGATCAATATTCTCTGCAGTCGAGAAGAAAGCTCTCTCAGAGGTTCAAAATATGCAGCAGAAAACATGCTTGAATAAAACAAAACACCAATTATGTTTTGGAGGAGAAAGAATTGTCTAACTGATTCAATCTTTGTGGTTTGCAAGTTCACATCTTCCGTTGAATTGATGGCAGTCTCCAGAAAGACTCTTCTACCTTGTCTCCAGATAAAAGAAGGTTTTCACACGGTTTTAATTCCACGGTCTTGAGTTCAGCTGTACAAAATAACAAGCAGAGATCAGTTGTGGTTTGACGTACAGTAAATCTATCCAAAGATACTGTTAGTCATAAACTGAGGAAGGGGGAGAACCAAATCTGTCATTTTTATCGCCGTAAATTCCCAAGGGTCCAGCTGACACCTCCGTAATTACGTCCTCTTCCGCAATTTGGTTAATTAGACAGAAACGGTAAACGCTCCCATGTGCCGCGAGTGTGCCGGCCAACACCGCACGGCCTCGTTTGGGTGGAAGCACAGGGAGGGTTAATTAAAATGTGGCTTTGGCCGGGTGTAAAAAGTCTAAAAACGCTCAGGCTAAGTGCGGGGTTAGCATGTGGGGTTAGCTCGTAATGCTAACCGCGGCGCTGCTACTGTCGCCGCTACGCCTGACCCCTGACCTCATCAACGTAAGGACTGCACCCACACCCTTCGGCACGTACGTTCTCATGACAACCAAAGGCTTGAAAGGTTTGAAAGTTGTGCAGCCGTCTTTTCAAAAAACAAATTCATGAGCGACAACAATATTATTCAATCCCTCTGTGTTCAAACCAACAAAACATGTGATTTTGTGTAGAATATTTATATTTTATTTACATTTCTTTTAGCATTATGGTTTTTAATACATTTGATATCTATTAAATATGTACTTTTTAATTAGTTTCATATTGGAAGTGTAGGAAATCTGCATAAACTGCTCAAATATAAGTTTAGGTTTAATCTTTAGTGTAAGTTGGTGCTGACATTTATACAACTATATGGATTATATACTATAACACTATATACATTTTTAGTTATGCAATAAAGGCTGCTCAATGATCGATGACACGTCAAACATGGGACGCTGAGTAAACTCACAAAACTCCTCAAACTGATCCAACTTATGTGCGGCTGTGTTTCATTACCACAGGGCCTGACAGGGATACTCACTTTAGCTGCTTTTCATTGGGGTCACTCACTTCACTTGACCCCTGACCTCTGACCACTCTTCCAAAAGTAGTGGGGTCTGTGGGTCACGCCGTACGAGAGAATAGTCCATAAACAGAGGGTTATCTGGCCAATAAGTAGAGGAGACCGAGAGAGCAGAGTGTGTGCATTCTTTGAACCCAGAGAAACTCGTCCAGACACAGGCAGAACATGCAATTCAGTGTTTGCAGCTGCATCGAGAGGCGACAGTGAAAGAGAGACGCAGGTTAAACATGTTTTTTTGGAAATTAGCAAATGACAAATTAAAGACGGGTTCCATTTCATTTAAGTCTTTATTTAACAGTGGTTCCAGAACATTTGATCTGTATTTCAGGCATAAAGTCTTCAGTAAAACACTTTTACACACTTTCTCACTCACGCTAAGCCCCGCCTCCCCCCGCCTCACGTCCTGTCAGACCAAACTCAGGGTAAACTCACACGGGCCCAGTGAGTTTACCCTCACACTCCAACAGGACAGCAAGACAAAAGAGGGTGCAAAAACAGCCAATGTAGCCCCTGCAGAACCACCCAGGTCCATGCAGAACCCCCCAGGCCCCTGCAGAACCCCCCAGGCCCCTGCAGAGGCCCCCAGGCCCCTGCAGTCCTCCACTGAACACCAACATGAAGGTGTATTTAAAGCCCATAGTGTCAAATCTGGTCTAATCCAAAATGATGCTCCTTTAGATGATGAAAACATCTGATAAAGAGTCAAAAAAATACTTTTCACCTAAACCAAGTTTGTCCAATGTTTGTAGTAAATTGTGAGGTCGTTGGTGTTGAATGTGGGGTGAACGGTGCTGAGCGGTTCTCACAAGAAGGAAATCATGGGTTCGATTCCCAGACCAGACCAAGATCACATGATCTCTCTGGGTGGAGTCTGCATGTTCTCCCCGTGTTACCGTGGGTTCTCTCTGGTTCTCCGGCTCCTCCCACCGTCCAAAGACATGCATGTGTCAGGCAAAACTGGCCACTCTAAATTGGCCCTAGTGAATGAATGTGAGTGAATGTCCCTCTGTAATGTCTCTGTGTTGGCCTCTTCCCAGAGTGTACCCCGCCTCAGGCCCAAAGTCACTGGAATAGGCTCCAGTGACCCCGAACAGGAACAAGCGTCCAAAACGTTCATCTTCATAGAGTTCATAACACATATTGATAAGAAAGTGTAATACATATATTCCACAACATTTATCTTCTTAAAGCTCAGAAGTCTTTTTAATAGTCTCGTATTTGTCTTATTTGTCCCGTAAAGTCTTTGTTGTCCCTTATTGTGGTCACTCGTGCTTGTTCTGGCTGACCATTTATTCACAAATGAAAACACATCATTCTTAGGTCGCTTGTAAGTCGCTTGTATTTTCTTCTGATTCCACAGAATCCGTGTCTTGTGTCTGTGTGTTGGAAAGTGTTCATCGATGTTCCACACGCTCGCTGTGTCTGGCACACGAGATCCACTGTGTGTTTTCTCTTCACTTTAAAAGAACTATAGACTTAGTAAAGCTTGTTTGTGTTTGTTTATGTTGTTATTACTCATTGTATTATATATCTTATTTTATTCACTTATAATGGATTGGTTTCTACTGTTATTGTCAGTGTAATAACAGTAGTAACTACTGTGTATATCAGTACACACACACTATAACTCAAAAGTTGGAGCCACCCGGACAATTTAGTGTTTTCAATGAAAAATCACACTTTTATTTATCATTGGTAAAATCAATAGAAAATATAGTCAAGACATTGACAAGGTTAGAAATAATGATTTTTATTTAAAATATGTTTTCCTTCAGACTTTGCTTTCATCAGAGAATCCTCCATTATCAGCAGTTACAGCGTTGCAGACCTTTGGCCTTCTAGCTGAGACATTTGACCCCACTCTTCCAGAAGCCCCTCCTGGCTGGATGGACACTTCTTGCGTACCAAACGGTCAAGCTGCTCTCACAACAGCTCAATGGGGGTGAGATGTGGTGACTGCACTGGCCACTCCATCATAGGTCGAACACCAGCTGCCGGCTGAGGTGTGCTTTGGGTCATTGTCCTGTTGTAGGATGAAATCGAGCACTGTCCACAGAGTATGGCATGGCACAATGCAGCCTTCCTCATTCCAAACAAATCTCACACCTTACCAGCACCAAAGCGACCCCCGGCCATCACGTGACCCCACCCTGCTTGACAATGGCGTCAGGCACTCTTCCGGCATCTTATTAGTTGTTCTGCGTCTCACAAATGTTCTTCTGTGGGATCCAAACACCTCAAACTTGGAATTGTCGTGTTCTTTGCCCACAAGAATCTTTTTCTTTCATTGGCCAGTCTCAGATAGGGCACTTCTTATTTATTTAATTCAATTTTTGTTTTATTTTATCTTTTTATTTTGTTTTTTTATTTTCTCTATTCCGTACTAAGAATATGAGAGGTTCGTTTTGTTTATAAGAGTTTTTTTCTATTAAGAGTGTTTTCTAAAACTATATATATATATATATATAGTTATATATATATATATATATATATATATATATATATATATATATAGTTATATATATATATAGTTATATATATATATATATATATATATATATATATATATATATATATATACAACATGTAAACACATAACTATGCAAATGTCCATGATCTATCGGCCCCGTCTTGTCATGTTTGTCTGTCTTGCATTTATGGTGAGCGGGTTTCTCCCATCCACCAAAAACATGTGCCATAGATCTAACCCTTTAGAAATCCTGACCAAGCCCAGCACCAAGACCTGGAGATGGGCCCCTTCAGCTACAAATGTCCTGACCAAGCCCAGCACCAAGACCTGGAGATGGGCCCCTTCAGCTACAAACGTCCTGACCAGCCCAGCACCAAGACCTGGAGATGGGCCCCTTCAGCTACAGATGTCCTGCCCAAGCCCAGCACCAAGACCTGGAGATGGGCCCCTTCAGCTACAAATGTCCTGCCCAAGCCCAGCACCAAGACCTGGAGATGGGCCCCTTCAGCTACAGATGTCCTGACCAAGCCCAGCACCAAGACCTGGAGATGGGCCCCTTCAGCTACAGATGTCCTGCCCAAGCCCAGCACCAAGACCTGGAGATGGGCCCCTTCAGCTACAGATGTCCTGACCAAGCCCAGCACCAAGACCTGGAGATGGGCCCCTTCAGCTACAGACGTCCTGACCAAGCCCAGCACCAAGACCTGGAGATGGGCCCCTTCAGCTACAGACGTCCTGACCAAGCCCAGCACCAAGACCTGGAGATGGGCCCCTTCAGCTACAGACGTCCTGACCAAGCCCAGCACCAAGACCTGGAGATGGGCCCCTTCAGCTACAGTAGACTGTGGCAAAGCTGTTTCATTTCCATGGAGACGAGCGAGTGGCAGAACCTCCACCACATGTGCAGTTGTTTTGTTCTTATTATCAAAAATGATCCTGACAAACAAACCATAATACAAAAGTAAATGTGAAACAGAATGAGAGCTTTTCCTTCCGCGGTGCAGTGCGGTCCTGGGCAGTCCTGGGCGGTCCTGGGCGGTGCAGTGCGGTCCTGGGCAGTCCTGGGCGGTCCTGGGCGGTGCAGTGCGGTCCTGGGCGGTCCTGGGCGGTCCTGGGCGGTGCAGTGCGGTCCTGGGCGGTCCTGGGCGATGCAGTGCGGTCCTGGGCGGTGCAGTGCGGTCCTGGGCGGTGCAGTGCGGTGCAGTGCGGTCCTGTGCGGTGCAGTGCGGTCCTGGGCGATGCAGTGCGGTCCTGGGCGGTGCAGTGCGGTCCTGGGTGATGCAGTGCGGTCCTGGGCGGTGCAGTGCGGTCCTGGGCGGTGCAGTGCGGTGCAGTGCGGTGCAGTGCGGTCCTGTGCGGTGCAGTGCGGTCCTGTGCGGTCCTGTGCTGTCCTGTGCGGTCCTGGGCGGTCCTGGGCTCTTCCGTGTGTCTCTGTTTGCTGCTGAAGCCTGTGTGTGCTGTGCCGGGGAATTATTTATGATGATGGGGAAAGTTGTGGCCACCCTGGGAAGCTGCAGCTCTGCCAGCATCAATAATACAAGGACTTTAGCGTTTCCACTTTTCCACTGTTCTTCAAGGGCACGGTGAGGACACACTGGAAAAGAGGAGCCCACTACAAGAGGCTCCGTGTGGGGGCACGAGTCCTGGGGTAAAGACCTAGCTGGAGCTCAGCTGACACATCACCTGCAGCGGTTTAAAGAGGCAGAAAGAGCCACTGACACGAGAGGGTCATTTAAAGGAGACATGTTCCGTTTTCAACCCTTTTTAAAGGAGACATAATATGCTTTTTCAGGCACTTAATATTGAGCTAAAACAGAAGTAGACAATACTTTTGTATTGATTATTGATTGATCTAAAACGGCTTTATAGAAACAGATCCATAGACTGTTGAGAACGATGTGGCTTCGTGACATTTTAGAACCCTACATGCAACCTTTAACCAACCTTTATTTGTCAAATATGTGGGTGGGGATAGGGGGTAGGTGAAAACAGGACTTTTCTGAGCACACCAACCAACCAACCAACCTACAAAAATCACAAAATACACTCTGAGTAAACTAATGATGTCGTAACAAGGTTCAAAACTCATTTGCAGGTTAAGTTTCCCTCATCGTTAAAGTGACTGGATTTCATGTTTTTCTTTGGGATAGAACCTTTGGTCATTTTTTATTATAGTTTTACATCAGTTGATTAGAAAAAACAAAGTTGAAAAGTACAAAAATACATCAACATAAAAACATTCATCCAAAATCATAGTTAGCAGATGGCTAATGCTAGTTTACATAGTATTGCACGTATAGCAATAACAATAGTATCGCATTATCAATCATAATACAAAATGAGGCCATCACCACGTCTGTTTTGGTTTATTTCAGCACTTGACATCTGGAATTCTGCCAAGCATTTTTTCCTTTAGAGCGAGATCACAAATGGAGAGGTCACGTCACCAGGCCAAGTTACAGGTCAGATCTGTGGGGAGACAGTTTGGTTCACTACAGGTTCACTTTTACTTTACACTTGTGACTCTCTCTTTCTGTTCTGGACCATGAAAATCAAAGAGGCGAATTATCTTGTACTGGACCTAGTTCCATGAAGTAGGACAACAGCATAAATCACTATGTTCTAAACAGACCTGGACCGTGTGTGTGTGTGTGTGTGTGTGTGTGTGTGTGTGTGTGTGTATGTGTGTGTATGTGTGTGTGTTCGGAGCAGGTTCAGCACCACAGACTCTCCATGTGATGCTCTTCCTCACTTCTCTTACTGTGGGGATAAAGTGCAGATGAGGTTAAACTTCTCATTTCACTGTTTCACATATTTAATCAACTATTTGACCTAAATAATTCAATTCAATTCAATTTATTTTTGTAAGGCCCAAAATCACAACAACAGTCGCCTCTGAGTGCCTATTTTGACAATACAACGACCCCAGGAGGGACCGTGATGGTTTGTTTGTGGCGGGTGAAGGTTTGTACCTTGGTCTTGGAACACAGTTGTACTGAGGGTGATTAAAAGAGTTCGTGGGGATTTATGGATTTAATAACAGCTAAGAAGATTCTCAAAGCTGCATCACTTATTGAGGAAATGACAGTTTTCATAGAGAGGAGTTTGACACTCAGATGGCAGAGGATTTAATATAATTTCATAAATATTTTTTAATAAATGTTATGCATATTCTTTTATTAAAATATAAATATTTTATTTTATAAAATGTTACAAATCTTTTATTTCATAACATTTTATAAGTATTTTATTTTATAAAATGTTCACCTTTGAACAAAGTTTTGAATGTATGAAAGGTTTTTACTTGCTTCATTAAGGACTAATCTGGCCCTCGTGAACAGCCCTGTCCTACATGTAGTGTGCGTCTGTGTGTAATGTGTTGTGTGTGATGTGTTGTACTGTACGTCTGTGTGTGATGTGTTGTTCTGTATGTCTGTGTGTGATGTCATTGTGTTGTTGTAGTGTATGTCTGTGTGTGATGTCATTGTGTTGTACTGTGCGTCTGTGTGTGATGTGTTGTTCTGTATGTCTGTGTGTGATGTCATTGTGTTGTTGTAGTGTATGTCTGTGTGTGATGTCATTGTGTTGTACTGTGCGTCTGTGTGTGATGTGTTGTAGTGTACGTCTGTGTGTGATGTGTTGTTCTGTACGTCTGTGTGTGATGTCATTGTGTTGTTGTAGTGTATGTCTGTGTGTGATGTCATTGTGTTGTACTGTGCGTCTGTGTGTGATGTGTTGTAGTGTACGTCTGTGTGTGATGTGTTGTTCTGTACGTCTGTGTGTGATGTCATTGTGTTGTTGTAGTGTATGTCTGTGTGTGATGTCATTGTGTTGTTGTAGTGTATGTCTGTGTGTGATGTCATTGTGTTGTACTGTGCGTCTGTGTGTGATGTGTTGTAGTGTACGTCTGTGTGTGATGTCATTGTGTTGTTGTAGTGTATGTCTGTGTGTGATGTCATTGTGTTGTTGTAGTGTATGTCTGTGTGTGATGTCATTGTGTTGTACTGTGCGTCTGTGTGTGATGTGTTGTACTGTACGTCTGTGCGTGATGTGTTGTACTGTACGTCTGTGTGTGATGTGTTGTTCTGTACGTCTGTGTGTGATGTCATTGTGTTGTTGTAGTGTATGTCTGTGTGTGATGTCATTGTGTTGTTGTAGTGTATGTCTGTGTGTGATGTCATTGTGTTGTACTGTGCGTCTGTGTGTGATGTGTTGTAGTGTACGTCTGTGTGTGATGTCATTGTGTTGTTGTAGTGTATGTCTGTGTGTGATGTCATTGTGTTGTACTGTGCGTCTGTGTGTGATGTGTTGTAGTGTACGTCTGTGTGTGATGTCATTGTGTTGTTGTAGTGTATGTCTGTGTGTGATGTCATTGTGTTGTTGTAGTGTATGTCTGTGTGTGATGTCATTGTGTTGTACTGTGCGTCTGTGTGTGATGTGTTGTAGTGTACGTCTGTGTGTGATGTCATTGTGTTGTTGTAGTGTACGTCTGTGTGTGATGTCATTGTGTTGTTGTAGTGTACGTCTGTGTGTGATGTCATTGTGTTGTTGTAGTGTATGTCTGTGTGTGATGTCATTGTTTTGTTTATGTGAGCTGCAACTATCTAATCTATCTAAGGCTACGTTGGGAAAGGACCAATTTGGATCTTTTGTTTAAATCAGATTTTCACATTACAAAAATGTGCGATTGCTGTCTGTGTCTGGTGTGAACCGACTATAGTTAGATGTGTCCCGCACACAAAAGAGCTCAAAAGAGCTCAAAAGAGCACAAAAGAACACAGCGTCACACGTAGCGCACTGGTTCTGTCCACTCCTTTTATTGATGTTCTTAATTTCTTTAAATTTATTTCTATTTTCCACTGGCATGGCAGCCAGGAGCGCTTAATCTCTCGCTCGGCCAACTCCTTCGTAATCTCCTCAAATTCGCCCAATTACAGTACGGACCGCCTTGTCTATTGATTTGTCAACCCATCGATTAGCTCACAAACGTCTTCTTTCTTCCACTGACAGTTTTTGGCTCCTTCGTCTGCCATTTCTCTCACTTTGACTCATAATTGTGATTTTCCCAGAAATGTTGCCTATTGATGACGTTCAGGTCAGATGAACTGGACCTGAGCGTCCAGATTGAAGTCGGATTCTAAAAGTATTTATTTCCACCTACAAAAGTGGCCTGGATCGGATTCGAAAAAATCTTATTTGTGCTGTTCGCACTGTCCTGAAAAAATCAGATAAAGGTCACATATGTGCCAAAAAATCAGATTTGACACGCAGTGCGAACGTAACCTAAATGTTACCACCAGGGAGTGATAGCAACTTCTGTGCTAATACTATAGACCAGATTGCAAACCATTTTGAGGGAACCCTAATCTTTGGCGGCGAATGGAATCTTCATGTTCAACCTCCATCAGACGTATCAAACTCAAGGGCACTGGAAGGACAATAAGAGATTTGTATGAGATTTGTATGGCAAGCCTAGTCTAGTTCAAAACGATACAACTAGTAAAAGAAACAGGAGGCTACAGTTGACCTTGTTCTCAAAAAATACTGAATAATATTTCAGCTCAAATCAGAATATGAAGCTCAATGTAAAACTATTGAATGTGGGGCCAGAGCTTACTTTACAGGCCTTAGAGAAGTTGAGAATCCCTGGGTCAAATCTGTGCTTACAACATGGAAGGAGCTGCAGTTTGAATGTGTTTCATGGCGATCACAGAGCCAATCAGGAGTGAGGTTTTAGAAGGTACAACCTGCAGAACACAGAACATACAATATGTTCTAAAGAGTTTGTGTTTATTTAAGGATGTGCCAGATCAGGTAACAACAGGCTGTCCAGTCCACTAAAGCCTCTAACCAATAAAAAGAGGAAGAAAGTAGACTGGATCCAGAAGCGTTTTGGACAGAGGCCACGCTCATTGGCACGTGTCGCCAATTTAGCCTTAGCTAGTGGCTAGCTACAGGGGGGGGGCAACTATAGTTTAAGAATATTTTTTTCAAAATACATCTGTGATGAGCTGTGAGAATGGAACATGGGTCCTGTGGGTCCTGTGGGTCCTTTTGACTTATTCAGTGTTCATCGTTTTATGTTGCATCGATCACAAAGACAAGTTCCTATGTTTGTGAATTCTGATTCTGATTCTGAAATGCACGACTCAGAGGTGAAGAAGGCTTTTATACGCTTAAGCGCCACTGGACTTAAATTTGTAGCAAAAAAAACAATTATACTGCATAAATATTAATGATGTCACTAACCTATTTGTTGTCTTTATTATAAATCATCATTGCATTTATCTTATATATTACCTTTTTTTTAAGTAGCTTAGACACAAAGACCTGCCACAGGAGAGTTCTTTTGGATGGAACTTATATAGAATCAATAGGTTTAACACACCAAAGAAAGACAAGCGCACTTCAGAAACACTGCACTTCTGGATGAAAAGTGCAGAACTCAATGCGCTCGCTCATGCGTGAATAAAAAGTAATAACAATATGTTTTTCTCATATATAAATCTCTGGTTAGAGATTGTGTGCGTGACCTTCCCGAGCGAAGCTCAGGGCGACGGAGCATTTTTATTTTAAACATTACTTTCCATCTGATCAGATATGTAAGTTAGAGAGAGAGAGAGAGAGAGAG